>NC_087215.1:75794322-75856822 GCF_015104395.2 Macrobrachium nipponense | reverse complement strand
CTGTAATTAACCCCCAAGGGGCCAGTACTAAACACAGCAAAATACATTGGACGGCCCCCAATCCCTAGTGGATGTCGCATCCGCGGTTACGTTCCTGGCAGTCCATGCGGACTGCTTCTGTAGAAATACCGTAGAAAGTGCTAGTAATATCAAGTATAAAATTTTTTTTTTTTTTTTTTGGTCATATAATGTTTTTTTCAAGATTGTACATCTATTGAGTGCTATGCCAATCTCAGATGAAGCTTGGTTGTTTGAAGACGAAACTATTATATATTGTTTCAGCAAGACTACGAATAAATCCTGGACCGATATATATGATAAACAGTATAACGTAAGTAATATATATCTCTAAATTTAACCTTAATAATGGAACGTTTTGAAGAACGTAAAATTTTTTCAAGAAAGGGATAAAGTTTGTTCTGGTAACAAACAATGGCTGCTCCTTGTCCGTAAAGGAAGCAGGATTATCAACATTAATGGAGGCTTTAGCATGCAATTAAAGTCAAAGGATGACGTAGTCTTTAAGAGAATCAATTAATTAAAGGCGTTAATTGATTCCCGTGAGGAATACTTTGTCATTTTCGATCCAGAAATGAGCAAATGTTTTTTAAAAAGGCAGAAAAATCTCTCATTTAAAAGTCTTCAAAGTTGGTATTCATGAGACATCAAGGACTATTCATATCAAACATTATGAATCATTTAAATTTTATTTTAATGGAAATATTGCCATTTTGGAGATATATTCAATAAAAGTAATTGTTTTTGGTTCAAAGCATGTTTCGAGTTTGCTAAAATTTATGGAAATTAGAAAATTGAGGATGAAATAAGTCGGGATTTGTTACTCAGAATTACCAACATTAAAATTCCAGGATACGACAGGAAATCGAGGACAGCCCTGAGAATATGAATAATTATAATTGAATTATATATATTGTGAACGGATGCAATTTCCATCAATTTGTATAAGAATTACATCCAAGTTCTCCCTGCAAACAAGCTGAAAATACATTTGCACTATTAAACTTGTTTCCCATATCAGTATAACTATAATTTTAAGTATTTCCTGACATATTTATTACTATTTTTCTTTATATAATATTGATATAGAGGATATTCTAACTTCATTACAGACCTAAGAGATAATTTATTCTTTATAACCTTCGAGAAACTCGAAGGACAAATAATCGCCCTTTTAGGTCATCAGTTTTACAAAAATCTTGCATAAACAGACCACTACCTTCAAGATGAAAAACGTTAATTTATGGAAATTTATGGTCTATGAAAAGTGTCATCGAATTAGTTATTAGAACGTACCCAGTGATTGTTTTTTGTAATAATTTAGTCAGGAGAAGACTTAAAAAGAATCGCAGTGCTGACACTCTGTAAGTACAATCTTTAACCCTGTAGCCGGCCATACAAACCCTGGAAAAAAGTAAAAGTAGGAAACGAAATAAATATATAATTTATGTAAGGTTTTCCCAAGATTAAAGCTCCGAATAATTATATGAAACCTTCTGTTTATAATCTCACTCAGTTTTGCCGTAGGTTAGAGTATAATAGTATGTGGAATAGTCACATTTTGTTGGTAATTCTAGCTTTTTGCCGGCTAATAATTTGGCCCAGATACACTGTCAATCATGATTATGCAATCTAAGTGGTTGTGCAGGCATATCCTTTAGTGAGTAGGTGTGATTGACAGTTTGCGCAGATGACTGAGTAGTGTTTGCCCAATCATAGTAGTTACACAATTAGGACTGATAGTCTGTAGCGATTATTGCGCCAACAGCTCAGTCTTTTCTTTGGTACCATGGCGAGCGCACAGGACTCTCCAAGATTTTTGGAGGGAGTTTATTCATCTCTATAGAGATTTTCCTGCTTTGTGGAAAATTAAAAGCGATGATTATAAGAACAGAGTTTTGAAAAGTGAATGCTATGTCAAATTAATAGAAAAAATGCGAGAAATAGACCCTAGTGCCACACGATCCACAGTGACCAAGAAATTAAATTGTTTACGTTCGAACTATCGAAGGGAACTGAAAAAGGTACTCAACAGTATGAAGTCAGGTGCTGGTGTATATGATATATACACGCCTTCATTGTGGTATTTCGACGACCTTTCATTCCTTCGTGACCAGGAGGTCCAGCAACCTGGAGTGTCAAGTATGGATGAAGGGGATGATGACAATGTGGAATCAATAAAAAACATTGTAAGTATTCACCCATTTATTTACATTAATAATAACATATATCAATTATTGATCCATTCATTTACATTAATAATACATAAACAAGTTAATATATATATATATATATATATATATATATATATATATATATATATATATATATATATATATATATATATATATATATATATATATATATATATATATATATATATATATATATATATATATATACATATATATATATATATATATATATATATATATATATACATATATATATCATTCATATATATATATATATTACATACATACATATATATATATATATACATACATATATATATACATATATATATATATATACATATATATATATATATATATATATATATATGGTATATATATATAGTATATATATATATATATACTATATATACACATATATATATATATATATATATATATATATATATACATATACATATATATATATATATATATATATATATATATATATATACATACATATATATATATATACATACATATATATATACATATATATATACATACATATATATATATATATATATATATGTGTGTGTGTGTGTGTGTGTGTGTATGTGTGTATGCATATGTGGTTGTAAATTCATATGTATATACTATATATATATATATATATATGTATATACATATATATATATATATATATATGTATATACATATCCATCTAACCATTAACTTATTAACATTTATCTAAAGCAGTTCATGAGATAAACATGAACCATCAAAAAAGTTAATGTATATCTTGCTATATAGAAGTTTGCATCCCAAACGTCTACTCTTGGTAAGACTATGCTATAGATACTATGATCAACTTAATGCATTATTCGTTAATCCGAGAGTCTTGCCAGGGAACAGATCCTTCATTATTAAAGTAATTACAAAATGCTTCCCTTATATATTTCGCAGACGAAGTTTCATTGTGTGCGCACGTTGGTGCCAATGGAATAGGTTGGTTGCCATACCTCTCATTCGCTTCATGAACCTCCTTATCATTCTTATCTTCAATATCTAAACCATCTAGATATGCTTGTGCATTTCGTTTCCTTAAGTAATTAAGGAGATAGAGACATGCCATAACTATTGTTGAAGCCTTTGCTGGTGACAAAAGAACTCTAAATCGAGCCGACATAATCCCAAAAACATTTTCAATGATGCGTCTACCTCGTGATAATCTGTAATTATAGATAGCTTGCGATTTGGTTAAGTTACTGTGTGCAAAAGGCTTCATTAAGTTATCCAGTAAAGGAAATGCATCATCTGCAATGAAAACAGAAGGCATAGCGTCAGGGCAGCCGGGTAAAGTGGTTGGTTCAGGGATACTCAATTTCTTTTCTTTCATTTTCTTACCAAATTTTGTGTTAGCAAACACTCTACCATCTGACACTTTACCATTGGCACCTACATCAACCATCATAAATATATAGTGAGCGTTAACAACAGCCATAAGCACAATGCTAAATGTATGTTTATAGGTAAAATAATATGATCCAGATCCAATGGGTTTCTTGATTTGCACGTGTTTTCCATCGATTGCCCCAATGCAATGGGGAAACTGCCAAGTCCTTTCAAATGCTGTAGCTACTTCTAGCCATTCAATTTTTGTTTTAGGGATCTGAAAGAATAAGATTGATATACTCGTAAATATCCATACATCATTTTCATCCTATCAATCATCATTATCGTGATCAATATTTATAACAACTTTTAGGAAAATGTAAAGGCTATATTTTATTTTCTGGGTGCATTAGGCTATTTTGACCTGACTACTTCGCCTGACTGGAATTTTTAATTTATCATACTTCCTAGCCTGGCAGAGGTCGGTCCTGCATGCACCCAGAAATTATATAGTAACCAATAGAAATCTTAATATTTATCAATTTTTTTATGAAGCATAAAGAAATAAAAATATTCATAGTAATCTCCCTTCATGTTTTGCAGGACCCCTCCACATTAGGCAGTGAGTCACAGCAGGTAGATTCACACGTCCCAAAGAAATGACAGAAATTGGATATGCAGAGTAAACGTTATGAAGCTCTCTCACTTGCATGCTCATATCTCAAGCAAAGTAACGACCCCATTGATATTTTGGCCAAGAGCTGGGCTCAAGAATTTAGGGAAATAAGTGCAGAACAGCAAATATATGCCAGGAAGGCTATTAATGATATTCTTTTTGAGGCAAAATCAGGTAAATTGCATAGACACAGCGTTAAGATTAATGAAAATAATATTCAAAGTAGGTCTTCCACGCCCATCTCTGTACTGTCCTCTGACAGCGGAGCATCCACAAGTCGAGGTAATATAATAATCGGAAATATCACAGATACGACTGGAGTCCGTGTTTACACAATAATGTCAGACCTTTTGAACGATCCCCAGTACAGCTTGGAAAACTAAATACGTTATGGCATATTGGCATTAGGATCCGCCACCCCCCAACCCCCCCCCCCCCTCTTTTTTTTTTTTTTTGGTTTTGTTCCCAAGGGGAAATATATTTTCTTATGTATTTGGTGATAGTGTTAAAGAATTTGTCATTTAGTAGTCTAACTATTATTAATAAATACTTTTGTTATCTGCACCTTATTTAACCTACCTTAATATATTCCTTTAATACAGTGCAAATAGCACTACAGGTTTCCATGATGATACCACCAAGGCTTTGTGGAGAGATAGCTGTGGTGAACATTAGTTCCTGAAATGTTTGTCCTGTAGCCAAGAATCTTAAAGTACTAGAAAGACTTTCACATGCTGAAATGGAATCCCTTAGCTTGGTATCCATTTTTTGTCGTAGTCATTTCTAGCAAATCCATGAAAGTTTCTCTGTCCGTGCGTAGATAATTTTCGTAATCTGCAGGGGCAGAGAGGAGCAACTCCTGTAGAAGATTTTCATCCGTGAATTTACTTTTTTTTGAACAACTCTTTCATCCACATCTTTCTTCTCTTACTTTTACTTTCCTCTTCATCGTCTAGAGCCAGAATAAGGCCTATACACGCTGCCTCTTTGCTCATCTTCACGCCACAAGCTTTAGAAGTCAACTAGTGATTGCACAAACACTGTTTGCGCAATCTCGAAGATTTTACAATCATGATTGACAGTGTATCTGGGCCTAAGTCGTTCAGAACTGATAGTTTCACCGTGAGTGGTGTCTTCGACGGAGCTTGATGAACTAGGAGGTGCATTTACCAAGAAACGGCACAGAAGAGGATATCGACCAACATATCAGACTTTCGATTCATAAAGAGTTCTGGACGGGGTTCTTCGAGATTTAGAAGTCGTAGCAATGTCTGTGGAATATAAAAAGTAAAGAATATTCTGACAACTAAAGGAAAAGCGTCTTGATGCAACGAAACTAATGGTGAATAAGAAGATAAATAATAAATATAAGACCTTCATATCGGAAAGGATTAAGGAGAGTAGAGACATCAAAGAAATCAAGAGTGGTGCATAAGACGTGTCGTCCCTTAGACATGATATATATACATATTTTTCTTATTTCTTTACATACTGAATTTTGTAAAATTTTATATATTTGCAATTTACCTTATGATTGTAAACAAAATTAAATTACATAAAACTTTCATTCACCACAGTGATGTTGGATACTGAAGGCCGCAGCGTTTCTAGATCCTGGAGTAACGACAAGGTTTCAAAGTACCAAATCATGAATATATATATTATATATATTATATATTTATATATAATATATATATATATATATATATATATATCATATTACATTATAGATTATTTGTATTAATATATGTATATATATATATTATATTATATATATACATATATATTTATATGTATAGTATGTATATTATACAATACGTAAAGTAATCTTAAAACAAAACAAAAAATTGGTGCCTTCCTCAGGACGTTTAATCAGTTAGATTCCAAAGTAAAAAAAAAAAAGAAAAAAAAAAAGAATAAACGAAATAAGATATATGCTAAAAGCTTCTAAATGATATATGATTTAAAGGAGAACTGGAGACAATGTATAATAGAAAAATCATAATGGGAGGTAATGAAACCTCCCTCACACCCTTATAATTTTCTTGCAGGTACTTGGTGTTGATTGGGAAATAGTATAGTGTAATGACTGGTTACACAGATTTAGTACCTTTTCACTTTTGTAATTTCCTACACTAATTTTATACACTACAAACTCTTTGGTATATTTGAAAAAGGTTAATTATTTTGAGTTTCAAAAAGCTATTTATTTTTTTTCATACATACAAATATGTAAACATAAATTTTATTTATCTTTATTATGTAGTCTTTGAGGCGTGTCGTCCAAATAGCATAACATGTCTCCAGCATGACTCTTACAAGGTCTTTGGGCAATAAGAGCAATCAGTCACTATGAAGGGTAATATGGCGATTGGCCTTTCATAGGGCATTGTGGATTTTGTTATGCATGTCTCCTTTTGCATTATCGTTATAATCTTTCTAGAAAATTTAATGTTACCTCGTTTATCCGTACGTAACCATGACAATCCCTGAGAGCTACCTGGATTTCCTTAAAAAGCAACAAATGTGAGATTTTCTTTCTTCAACAACCAATCATTGACCCAATAGCCTTTTTCGTGGCTTTATTTTTTTTAGTTTTGTTATATTGGCTGCAACGGCAGAGTTTGAGCATATATGGTTCATTATCAGACATTCCCTCCGCCACATCCGAACTGTGGGGCTGCCAACTTAAAGCCCCGTCCACACGACGGGCAAATGCCCGGCAGGCACTCTGATTTCCCCGGAATTCTCTCGCTTTGAAACAGTGTTACCAGATCAAACAGCCCAATTAACATTTGCTTCGTCTGGTAATGAAAAAATGATCAGGAATATAATCAAGAGTTCATGCAACCATTAGCAACTGTTTGTAATCTGGTTTTACTTCTTACACTTCATGTACAAGCTTCTACCTAAAGGAAGGAAGAGGAGAGAGAGAGAGAGAGAGAGAGAGAGAGAGAGAGAGAGAGAGAGAGAGAGAGAGAGAGATATAATATATATAACCTTCCCTTCAGTTAGCAAAATCCTAGTTCTATCATATATTCCAGTGGAAAATATACTAAAAGATAACAAAAGCAGAGTTACCAGCACACTTGCATCCCTGAACGAGTCAAAATAGTTTGTCATCTGTCACTCAATATTTCTACATTACGTAACATCGAAAAATGTAAACCACACATTGATGGCTTCTGGATTTTCCAGTTTTGTCAAGTTACAAGTATATAGCTTCTCTGCTTGTTCATTGGATGATGTACATTAACAGACATTACTATACGCATTTTCCATACAACATCCTAATTAAAGACTACATTTACTATATTTCGTCAATCCCAACCAAGATTCTCCATCAGTTTTGGAAAAGCTAAGAACAAAATGGAAGGGGAAAGTGTTGTGTACATAACACTCTGACCTGAAGATTAAGATGATCTGCTTTAACCTGACATTTTATTTTACCAGTATAGCTTCGTCACTTCACCTCATACCACAGAGAATTGGGAATAGTGTCTGCCTGCCGGGCATTTGCCTGTCATGTGGACGGGGCTTAAGACTGACTGCTTTGTTCAGCCCGGGAAGTAACGTGAGTTTTCAGTCATTTTTTGGAGTCTCCTCCCACTCAGTTCTCATCGTACGACCAGATCGACTGTGAGTGGCCCGCCTAAAGACTGTCCCCAAATAATTTGAGACTCGATATCTTAATAGTGTACAGTTTTGCAACACCTACATAATTTATACCCCACCATCATTATATTAATGCACCGATGCAAACATTTCACAATTTATTTTCACAAAGTTTCGGAAACAATATAATAAATATACTATAAGAAATATAGTAAATTAAAATGCTTTTATAAGTAGCATAGATGGTTGTGAGGGGCGGAGGAAAGTGGCCCATCACACTCATTTACTGGTAACTCAACTAAGTTCTGCCATAAATACAAATCCTTTAGTACTAGATTAGCATATCCAGTAATGTTCTTTTAGCCAAGATTAATAAATTAATACCCTTGAAAATTTATGCTTTCACGACTCCTACAACCCACGGCTACAAAACCTGTGGTGTAACATCTTGGTGACCAGATTCGTATATTATTGGTTATACAGGTAATTATAGTCCAGTCAATCTAGGGCAAATGTAAATAAAGCCTAGCACAAGTTGGTAGAGTAGCCATTTACGGTTTTGTGATCCTTGGCCACATCCAAATAACTTATCAAACATCTACCATTATTTAAATAATCGTTCCAGGCGATGTAAGGAGGACAGAATATGAGAGAGAGAGAGAGAGAGAGAAGAGAGAGAGAGAGAGAGAGAGAGAGAGAGAGAGAGAGAGATGCTTACAGGATATTGGAAAAGGATATTTTCGTCTAAATATGCATATAAATACTAAGTTCCAACAATATTAAATGCATTTTTATTTATAAAATATGACAACTTTAAAACAATACGATGTGATAAGATTTCTTAAGTTATTTTCCAAAAAATATATAACATGTTTCTTAAAGCAAAAGGTCTCAAATATATCAGTCAGATTAATAACTTAAGAATCTCTCTCTCTCCTTATACGTATATTTCATTCCATATTGCATTTCTTTGTGCGATTACCGTAATTTCCCCCCTCCTCCCTTTCGAACCATTCTAACTATGTACTGGTTGTTTGAATGATGGCCACTTTCAGGGCAAGAAGGGCATGATCTCACCGAGCCAGGCCTGGCGGGGCCACACCGCTTTTATAACTGGGTGTATTTTGTTTGTATGTTTGTTTGGTGTTATTACTTTTCATGGAACCAGTGGTTATTCAGCAACGGGACCAACGGCTTAACGTGACTTCCGAACCACGTCGAGAGTGAACTTCTATCACCAGAAATACACATCTCTCACTCCTCAATGGAATGGCCGAGAATCGAACCCGCGACCACCGAGGTGAGAAGTAAAGACCAAACCAACCACGCCACTGAGGCGCTGTAACTGTCTGTACATCCCGGACTGTGCAGACTCAATGGTGTCTTTCTCTTGCTGGGAAGCATTGGTGTAAGTTTTTTGTTTTTTAGGCCGTTTGTATAAATACTGTAAATTAGTACTTAATTTCTTATTTTTTTTCAAGTTAGTTATGAAAGTTAGCCAGTGAAAAATATTTGATTTAAAATATTTACAATAAACTCTTAAATTAAGATTAGGCTGAAGTTTAAGCTATACTAAAACTAATTTTAACACTTGAGCCAGTGAAAATTTAATCTTATCAGACATTGTATTCATAAGCCAGTGATAATTTTCAGATTTTAGCAACAGATATCGTAGTCAAAGATTTAAGTAATAAACAATGGATAATGAGTGAGTAATCTTTCATATTGCAGGTTGGGTAAATTAATGGAGCATTGTGATGAAAAGTCAGAAATTAACGATCAACAGCGTTTCAAGATGTGAGCATATGACTACATCACTCATTTATAAAGGGTACTCATACTGCTTACAGTCTGAAGATGAACTCAAGCAGATTTGAAGGTTGCTTTCAGCAAGTCTAATGATCGGGGATTTTTACCTAAATTCACCATATGGAAGTTTTCCATGAAAATTAAGAGCATAGAAGTGACAAGAGAGCTTTGTACATGGAAGTGAAGTTCTTTACAGTAAGGCAGGAACTTCTAGAAAAAAAAATGTAGACAAAATTATCTATACTTCAAGAAGGAATTAGAAGTACTACTGTAAGAAAAATAATGAACACGTACGCAGTTGTAATAAATATATTTAAGTTGTGTAAAATATTTCAAAGCAAAGGAACTCCATGATACTAATACGACTTTTTATCTCAAATCACAGGAAAGCTAAAGCGTGGTTTTAAAAAAATTGCTTGAAATGAACCCTTTGTAGTTTCCATTGAAAAATCTTACAAATCAATGTGTTGCCTTATTTTTAATCTTTCCTGCACTCGTGAAAAGTCCCTCCGCTGCCCTTCCTCACCACCAGAATCTGGTGGTCTGGTACTGAAAATTTATAACTTATCACAGTGGGCAGTACTTTACATAACTCAAATATCACATCGGGCATTAATAGTCTTAACTCCCATACCACAGCGGGCAGTAGTTACAACTCCAATATCACAGCTGGCCTTTCTCAAAAAGGCCTGAAGTAGCAGCATTCAAATCTTAACCCCAGGGAGGAGAGGTCTTCAATATTTTTCAAAGAAAGCTTTTGCAGCAATGGGATTCAGATAATGACCCTGGCAAGTACACCACTCTAATGTCAAGAGGCCTCCTTGACAGCGTCTCCACCTGCGGTGTAGCATTCATACCTAAAACCCTGGCAGGAAGGGACTCCAGTAACCTTCTTTCTCAAACAGACTCCCACTGCAGCCTATCATTCATATGTTGTGGCCTGGCAGAGATTCCAGTAGCAGCTGGCCCTCCTCAGTTGACCCCTGCAGCAATATCACGTTTCTACATCATTCACTAACAGTCAGTGAACACATTTATGCCTCTCATTGGAACAGGCAGCTGTAAGGAAGGTTTTAAGTGGCTGCTTCTGCCATACTGTTCACAATACCACTCACAATCTTCTGTATATTTCAGTCTCTCAGCTGACCTGGAAAAAAAAAGTATTAATGTAAGCTACTGCATTTGTAAGGATTCCTTTAGAATTATCCTTATAGAATTAAAGTGTATTAAACTCCCCTCAAAGGTACAAGTATAGTAAAAATATTATAGGGTACTGCTCACAAAAATTTCATATAACGAGAATTTACTTTCCTCTCTACTATAAAGTCTCAGATCTTAAAACTTCAACTATAGTCAGTTGGGGTAAAAAAAACAAAATTGCAAAAAAATTGAGTTACTCGCTTGCATGTTTATCGATTAGAAAAAATAAAGGGGGAAATCTTGTGATGAGCATGTGGAAACATTACCATGCAGTTACATTTAATTTCCTGTAAAAATAAATTGTGATTTTTTTTTTAGGGTATTTTTTCTTACCCGAAAAAGGGGGTAAGAAAAAACATAGTTGGGGCAAAAAAAAAAAAAAAAAAAACTACCTTCATTTTCGGTATTTTAAGACAATTTAGAGGTCCTCTTGTGGCTGAAGGTAAAATAAAATAAAATGTCTTCTATTTCATATAACTTAACATAGTTCATTAATTCATTATGAGAAATGTATGGTATTTCATTTAATGTTTTTACACCAATCTCATTAGTCACCATTAAAGCTTAAAGAATATTTCCTAAAAGCACTCAATGCTAGCTTATCGGGAAATTTGTAGTAACCCCCTTTAATTATATATGCATTTGCAGGACCAAAAAATACAAATTCAGAAGAAACAATCTGAATATCTTTAGATACTGGTTGCATTCATGTGAGCTTTTCTGGGTCAGATTAAATGCTTTATCTTCTTAAAAAGTCCACTTCTACAGATGAAACTTTCATTTTCATCATATTCAAGTCTTTGTAATTTTATCCCAGTAGTAAGATTTTGTAGGAGTAGAATAAAAAACTGCATAAAATTTATCTACAGCACTGACATCTAACACTGGCATTTGGAATAATTCTTCAGGAACATTTTCATCTGCAGGGATGTGCTCTTCAACTGAAGATTCGTCGTCCATAGCATCTGTATCATCTGTGTCCTCTAGTTCCATCACTGGTTGTTTGTCGTCATCCTGTTCTGAGTCACTGTCTGAGGAGATTTTGCACTTTCTCTTAGGCCTGGATTTGGTTTTTTTTTTTTTTTAACTGTTTTGTGATTTCTTCTCCTGTTATGATTTGGGCTTTCATATTTATGCGACGACGTGTGGGCTTGGATGTATTTGGTGTCTTCCATCTTGCGTGCATAACAGTCCCTAATGTTGTTTCCTCATTGGATTCTTGTAGAATCACACTGTAGCGCATATTAGGAGGGGCTCTTCGTTGAATTTCCTTATAAAGAACATCAAATGGTAAAGAATGCAGAATTCTGTTCAGCTCAGAGTCAGTATTTCGAAAGGAATGGATCATTCTTACAAATTGTACTAATGTTTGATGTTGATGCTTCTGACAGAGGTGTTGAAGCTCTTGTAGTAGTAGGAGTAGTTGGTCTTGTGGTGGGGGTAGTTGACGGACAAAGTGGAGCAGGTATGAGTGTGTCTAAGGACTCTGTAAAATCTCTAGAAACAGAAGTTGAAAGTGGCAGTGACTGGTTTTCATTTTGCTCTGAGCGATCCTCAAGCAAGGGGTCTAATGGGTTTTCTGTTTGCTCTGCTGTATCCTCATGCAAGGAGTCCAAAAGTGGTTCTCCATTGTCATCCTTTGGTGATCCCATTGTTAGCCATTTTCCATAAGTTTCAAGTTTTAGGGGATTCAGCCTATTTTTATTATATTTATCCCTGTTGCAGGGATAAATCCCTGTACTCTCTAATCCTTTCTTTACATTCGGGGGGCGAGAGTCCTTTCTCCCAAACTGAGCATAGCATATTTACAAAACCACATTTTCTCAGTGGTTCTCGAGCTCCTGTTTTATTGACATGATCATTCAAAGCATATTGATAGTAATTCTTCAATGGGGCAAAACAGGTAACATCAAGTGGTTGAAGAACATCAGTACAGTGAGCAGGAAGTTTTAGTATAGATATGTTTTCTTTCTTCGCCAGTTCAACAGTTGCTATTGAGGTATGACTAATATGGCCATCGAGAATTAACAGTAAAGGACGCCTGTCTTTTGTTTTGTCTACGAAATACTTGAAAATGTCCTCGAAGATTGGTGTTGTCATCCAACCATTTTCGGAAACCGCATATTGTGTTCCAGGAATGTCTTGTGTGCCTTTCCAGGTACTTTGCATGTGCTTTCCTCTAATTACCAACTACAGGAGGAAGAGTAGTACCATCTGCACAACACACAGCAAGAACAGTGGTATTTTCCCGATTTGCTCCACGGACAACATGAATGGTTTTCTTCCCCACTGAACCTATGGTCTTACATTTTGATGGGTCATGAGGAAACCCTGTCTCATCAAGATTCCAAATACACACTGGTCTATTACTTATACCAAGACGTTCCTGTGCTCTCTGAAGCAAGTCGTATTATCCATAGATCACAAATGGGTCAGCAGTTACATTTTTCCGAGCTAACTGCATTGTTCCACCCTTTAGACGAAGATTATGTCTACTGAGAAATGAAGCAGCCCATTCATAACCTGGACGACCACCCGCGAAAGGGGTTGGAATCTCATTGGCGACTACATAATCGTGGACAATACCCATAAATTCTGTCATGGTTGGTCCAAAACCCATCTCCTCCATCTCCAGAAGTGCATTCTTCAGCTTGTCCTCTATCTCAGGTGAGAGGGCTGTCTTCCAGCCCTGAAAAGAGAGTGCAAAATAATACTACTTTCAATTTGAGAGGAATTCTTTTCAGTTTGGTTCATTGAAATGTGAATGATAGATGGGCTTGATCATACAATTTATTCTATGTATTCTTTGATTTGCTCCAGCCAAAAAAGTAGAGAAGCACATCATTTAGTTGGGGATGATACAAGTTGAACAGTTGCTTACCCTTTTATCAGTGTGTCCTTCTCCGATAGTTAATGCTCTGTTTCGGAGCATAGAAATTGACATACAGAACTTCAAAGCAGTTGAGCGCACTGAAGCTCCATGCTGTATTTCTTCTAATGCTCTCCTCACAGTTTCTTCTTCCAGGGTTTGATTTTCTTTTTGTAGTCACGAGGCATTTTTCAAGAGCTCAGGCTGCACCAGCTAACTCTGTGGCAGTTACCTTAATACTGAACCTCACACTTGGCAGTTTCCTTACCATTAGACCTTACAATATAGCAACCTGTTAAGACAAATTCAAACTTGTTCAAGCAGTGGTAGCTTACGCACACAGGCAACACTTCAGAGGAAACAAGCTAAACTTCTAATACTTGTTTGGTTGTAATAAGAACATGGGGTAACAAAAAACACCACATGGGGTAACAAAAAACATCATCTGTTTTTTTCTTACCCCACTAATTGGAAATTTGGTGGGGTAAAAAAAAAACAGCCATTATGACAATAAACAATAGAGGCGAGTGATCTGGGACCATTTGACCGCCACTACAACTCTATGGGGACTACAACCCATGTTTCACAAATCTCCGAAACTCATCTGGGGTAAGAAAAAACAGAAGTTTGTGAAAGTCAATAAGAAGTTTTAGAGACCCATTTTTCAATAACTTTACACTGATGGCCTTGCATATTCATAAATATAACAATTAAAGAAATCTAACATGGACACATAGTTAATGAGTATCTTCATGTTTATAGCATTGAATGATAATTTTTTTTTCTGAAGAGGGGGAGAGGGCCATGTTTTTCCTTACCCCAAAACCCCCGTTTTTTTTTTCCCCCAACTGACTATACCATTTTAAAAATATTCTCAAAGGATTTTATTTAAACTAATCAATATTGTCTCTCCAAATGACAATGAAGATTATATTTTAATCCAAATTGTGTCTCCAAATGACAATGAAGATTATATTTTTCAATCTCCAAATGTTACTGCAAAGGAATATAAACTAATGTACGTTCAGAAATAAAATTTATGTTTCAAGCTTTGATTATAATTCCAAACTCATCTAATTTACATTTAATAGAAGAGTACTTCAGCATTTAAAACTTAAACCACGATAAAAGATTTTACCTGTACCTCAACAATCAAAACTATACCTGGTTAACCAGGTTCATCAACAGTTATTGAACACTTCTCTACCAAACTTCAGTATTAAAATTCTCACCTTGCTTACAAAATTCCCAGGCAATTCCCTTTCCTTCCAACTGTTAAACGGTAGCTGCATCCACCAACTTTAAATACCCTTACGAAGACAGCAATCTGTATAAGAAAAATACACGAGAGACTTCCAAAGCAATTAAGTATCTTACTTCCATAATTATCATACACAGCCTAAGTTAACTATCATATCAAAATTCCAATAGGACGACAACTGATTGAGTCCAGGTTGCATACCCCACAACATTTGAGGTTTACCGAAAGATTTGAAACTACCTAAAGATTTGAAACCTGACCAAAATTTACCGTATAATTTAAAAGCTCACCAATTTAAAAAGTTAATACTAGTATTTTGTTACGTCACAGATCTTCAATGAAAACCATTATCGGCCTTGAGACATATTTGCATAATCAAAACTTCGTGAAAAAAAATGTACAAAGACATCTACTAATCAAAAGATAACGTAAGTGTTTTCGTATAAAAAATTAAAAGGCCTTATTCCACTCTGAAAATCAGTTAATACAGGAGTTTCTTCATTCAAAACTTAGCCAACGCTTTCCAGGCTGCTCCTTCCCCTTAATTATATCTCGAAGATTAAAGTCAATTGTTTGTTTTGTATGGTGTTTTTACGTTGCATGGAACCAGTGGTTATTCAGCAACGGGAGCAACGGCTTTACGTGACTTCAGAACCACGTCGAGAGTGAACTTCTGTAACCAGAAATATACACCTGACCACTCAATGGAATGGCAGAGAATATTTTGTACCATGAAAAATTCACTTGCCTAAATTTATACCAAGCAAACAATAGCCCACACCCATTAAATCCTAGTCTGACGCAAGGCCTTGGTCTGACGTTACATCGAACACGAGCCAAGCTCTACTACCGTGTGGACAGTGCTTGGTATTCATAACACTCAATTTCCAACTATTAAGAATGAAATTCCTACTACATCGCATCAAAGTTCTGCATGTAACCTACATAATTAACTGCCCTAAAAACAAGTCAAGGCTTTTAAAGCAATTATATAAACTAACGACCAGTTAAAAGTTCACAATTTCGACCAGACTATTTTGAAGAACACAATCTAAGTCAAATCACCAATATTTCTGTTGCTTTTACTTTATGTCCAAAAATACTGTTTAATAATAATTTCCAGTGTATACCTTTACCTCATACTCAGCATCTCTTGGTGGCGGCTTTTTGAAATGCTTTTTCTACTAACCTTAACCAACTGTAATCTCATTGGTTATATAGATTTTTTCAAATACCAAGAAACTGGATATTCTGTACTAATAATGTAACCCAAATAAAATTACTGGTGTCGCAAACTTCTGACGAACAATGTTTTAACTATTCCTACATCAAGAAAAATAATTTTAGTTACTGAAAACTCCTAAAAGCGCTCTACCTATTTTGAGTCTTGCAAAATATACACGTAATTTTTTCAAGCAATTTTTTTAAGCATGGTAACAAATTTAAACCCAGTATTTTTCACCCAGTTCTTGCTAAGAGCAGTTGTGAAGGATCCACACAGGATTGTTATCCACTGAACACACAAATCATAACTTAATTATTACGAATGGCCATTACTACAAAGTACAGTATTCTGACCTTCAGGACATTTCTTGTAAAGTGTAAGGTGCCACATTTCCAGCAAATTTAATCACGATAAAATAGCCTAAAATTTACATTAACATTTCACTCTTAAACGGTACCTCATTTTAAGATTTGTTCCTTTTTAGATTTTAATAGGCATTTAAGTCATTAAATTAATGGGTAGACAACCAGATTTGTACTAGATCAATTTTATTCATATAACCTTAATGTATATTAACATCAATGCTTTAAATTTAGTACTTTAGGTTAAAGAACTTTCATCCACAATACTCTTAGTCGGCATGCTACCTCCAAACCTAATGCATGCTCAAAACCATTAATACAGTACAACTACTTACACAGGCACTTAAGTCTGATATTCATCTTCATGTCAACATCCTTCAACCAATTTTGAACG
This sequence comes from Macrobrachium nipponense, assembly GCF_015104395.2. Lineage (NCBI taxonomy): Eukaryota > Metazoa > Arthropoda > Malacostraca > Decapoda > Palaemonidae > Macrobrachium > Macrobrachium nipponense. The sequence goes on along the minus strand of NC_087215.1, from coordinate 75,839,821 downwards.
AAAACTCTTGACACTGGACCAGTTGACCGATGTGCCACATCTGTCAGTATCTGAAAAACAAAAGGTAGCGAGTTTTTTCTTTAACAGCTCATTTATATCGTACTCTTATTCGCAATATAAAGATAAATGCTAACTAAATTAGAATACATTACAGACAACCCATTACACCCCACTGGTTTAGCCGTACTAAATGAAGCATAAAACTGCATTGCATTACTGAATAGCAGACTTTAATAAATTCTCCATGAACTTTAAGAGCTATTACAAGCATAAGTTATCCAATTATGCACATGCTAACTTCATAATCTAATACAATCATAGCATCCCATTTTCATCAATTTTTGATTATGTAAACATTGCTGTACATATTAAAAGCACAACTCATTTCAAGCCTCAGTTTAAATTCTGAACATTAGTTTTATACATTTCACCCTCAAATACCACATCAATGGGTTACCTTTTCGAATGGCACCGTGATTAATCTAAGGATGTGTAAATTTTATTTTACTAATAGATTTTTATGTTCAGACTTATGATCTAAGATGGCAAAATTTTAGCAACCTTAAAAATTCGAAGTATGTTCAACTACATCCTTTATTGCTAGTCAAATTTCTTACCGCACAAACTTCTAAATGTATTTCTCAAAGTTAATACACGAAACCAAAGTTAGTGAAAAGCTAACTTTTTCCACTTAAATGTTTATCAAGCTCAAAATCTATCAGCAACAATATCATTGATGTATTGTGCAGTACATATGTAAAACTTACTGAAGCAGCATTTCAATTTTAGCAAGCTAAAATCTTAGCTTTATATCTTAATACAGTACTGTAAATCACTTTTCAACAATTCACTATAGCAAGCACTGTACATTTTGCAACACTCAAATGTCGAAATATAAGGGACTAAAGTTCAACCAGATTTATATCACCAAATAAATCCAATTAATTTTGTGGGTTCTCAGCAGATTTCTAAGGCTCACTGCCCTCAGAAGACAAAAAAATCACTAGTTTGGTACCAGTACAGCTACCAAGAGCATTTTTGTATCAGTACATATACCGTGAGCATTTTCGAAGTCCCTATGCAATATGTATGACCAGCTTCATTTTTGTCCTAGCAATGTAATCCAGGTTAAGAAACCAATTTCCTTAGTCTCCTTCAAAAGGTTTATGAACTAAGTTGCCTAACAAGTAGCTTTTGCCCCCCCGGTTCCATTTTAACTTAATTTAAATATTTATAGTACTAACAATCCAAGCTAAGCTAGAGCATAGTATTAAAACTATCTGCAATTGTGTTTTAGTGCAAGACCTTAACTGTTGACATGTCAGCTTAATCAAAAACAACATCTTGCCGAATTCAGCCTATCAATGTTTAACGATACTACGGCTGCAAACTTTTACCTAGGGAACTTCTGTATAATATATTACTAAGTTACGTGCCACTTCTATATTGACATTGTACTACAGTGTTAAAAGAAATTCAAACTGGAAATTGATCTTTGTGAAAAACCTAAATAGTTATTGGAACTTATTACCTCATCAGAGTGAGCAAGCTTACAAAGATACCAGAGTGGCTGCCATCCTCTTGATAAAGAACCTGCTGCAAAGTCTTAATGTAGGAATGCTCTTAAAATCTGGCTAATAGACTAAAACTAACTTTCACACTACCCTACCCCTGCCAGGCATCCAGCCATTTCTTACGCTGTTAACTCAACCTAACTAAGTGTAGCTTTAAAACCTATTAACTTCACTAAAAACCTATGTTAAGGAGTTTTTTTTTACTTTAAGAGTAAGTCCTTTAGTCTGAAAAAAGTAAAGTTTAGTGAAGTGAATATGGAACAATTGTTTATTTTACTAACGGGATAAAGCACTTCAACACTATCCTAGCATAAGATGCTTTAATCTTCACGGGCAAATTTAGTATTACAGTTACATGGCCAGTTACTTAAAATTGCTAGGGCCTCAGGAAGGAGAAAAGCAATTTTTTTAAACCAGCTAGAATAACTAGCTATTTTCTAGCACAAAGTGACCTGCATTTATAAATACCCCAGAATTTAAGAGTTAGGTAACGTACATGAAATTTAGTTTAACTTATATCCATAACCCCAGGAATCAAGCTAACAGATTTGTCAGTCTTCTGACAACTTATTTCTTTCATGAAAGATCATACAAAGCAGAATGTTAATGTCTCCACACTTAACCTAGTGCAGATTATCCCCTGCTCCTAATTTTAGATCTAACTTCTTTAACTTTAAAAAATTTACGCAAAACTTTCCAAGTTTTTTATTCACTTCTGGTAAACAACAAGCACTGGGACTGGAAAAACTTGCCAGTGCCTTTCCCATTTAATTTTCTGGAAGACAACTATTCCGCACAAGTTCGGCATAATGTACACCATTTTAAAACCATTGTCCTATGGTTTTTAGCTAGATCCTTATCTAAGAACTTTAGGTGAAAGTCAACTGTATCTAGGTTTCAGATCAACCACGAAAAAGAATATATTAGCCTTACATATTACCAGGGAAGAAGTCCTACTCTGCAGCAATTTCAAACAAAAGAATTTTAACACGAAGATTGAAAATTCATCTCTAAACAGTACTAGACACTAATTTCCTAAATCTATAAACATTTCTTCGTGACCTACCTCTGTCCCAAAATACATTAACTCAAGGTCATTGACCCAACAAAACTGAAAAGGGCTCAGTAACAATGCATCACAGGTGTAATGAAAAACACATGTTAATTAATTAAATTATTAGTACCACGGGCCTCGAGTTACTCACAAATTTTTTCAACAAATTTTAAGCTACAGTATGCAATTATAACACTTCTACATGGTATTTAATGTACAAAAAGATCAGTTTCACCCGAGGAAAACTTTTGCCTCAAAATTTCCAATCAATTCGCAAACTTTCCTTTTTCACAATAATCATTAGTGATTCATCAGCACTAAAATATTCGAAAAAGTTCCCTCGCCCATCTTTTAACTACCCGGCGTAGGAAAGAAAACTTTACATGAAAGTTCACATGACAAAAGTAACTTAACTAATCTGCCATGGACTAACGTTAAAAAAAAATTGGTACCCAAGTCTAGAACTGAAGACTGATTTACTAAGTTTAATTGGAGATTCTAAAAATGAACCCATGAGATAAAGTTAAAAATTAAAAGACTGCCTATGCTTAAGAATTACAAGACCCACCATAAACTACATAAATAGGGACACCCTAGTACTCGCTAAAAAACACAGCTATTCTCATAAAACATCTATATTGCACTTCACCTAACACTAACATCCGTCGAGAACCACTAAACTAGAAACCTGTAAAACACACAAAGAAACACCAATACTCACCATTAACCTTGAATCGTACTTTCCTTCACAAAAGATCGAGAGTTGAAAAGACTTCGTTAACCTAACAGCCAGTGAAGACAGGACGGTCTTCGAAAGAACGAAAACAAGGAATCGGGAATGATGTGGAAAACCAAAAGAACGTAAAGCTTCATTTCGGCGTCCTTGGAAAACAAAAGAGCGCCATCTAGAGTCACATTTTGTGGTTGCAGTAACCACAAAACGTGATTATAGATGGCGCTCTTTTGTTTTCCAAGGACGCCGAAGTGAAGACCTTAAGTCCTGTTGGTTTTCCACATCATTCCCGATTCCTTGTTTTCTTCCGTTCGACAAACTGCTCGTCTTCACTGCTGAGTAAGATCCTTGAGTTTAACCTTGCGTTTTTATTTGAATTTACAAAATATTACAAAGTTTACACGTGAAGTTTCTCATTAACCAGAATATTTTGTGAGCAGTGTTGAAGTTTTGTGGTTTTTTTGTTTGATAACGTGGTCAAATAGCGCTATTTGGCATCTCTCTGTGGCCACACTGACTACGACTACATCTGTCTTAGTAAAAAAAAAAAAACACACACATAACTTTGTTTGAAATTATTATGATTAAGCTTTGATACTGAAAAAAAGCTATTATAAACAAAATATATGCAAAATGTAATTCTTTAAAATTTAATCCTTAGGCCCCGTCCACACGGTCGAGCTTTGCTCGACGAACTTTGTTCGATGTGACGTCAGAAGCGGAGAAACACTGGTTAAGGTTCTGAATTTTTCCCGCTTCTGACGTCACATCGAACAAAGTTCGTCGGGCAAAGCTTGACCGTGTGGACTGGGCTTTAAATAATAAAAATTATGAAAAATCGTAGCCAAATCGAATTTCCATCTTCTCTTGATAGTATTATGACATTTATGGAGGCAAATTAGGTGGATGCAATTTCATTGGCAACACTGATGCTTAGTCGTTTACCCACACTGAGTCTAGTCAAGGTGGCAACGCTGTTTGTGCGTGTGCTGCTTGTAACTATTTATGAAATAAAATCTGGTATATTTTTTATATATATGTTCAATGTTCTTTAATCACAATCCCATTGAATCAAAGTAAAGTGGCACTCCAGAGCTATTCTTACGTCAGAAAAAATGAGTTCATATTTTTTACTAGAAAAGGATTTTATCTTTCGAACCTCATTATGATTCATCGCTGCTTGCATCAGACAGCTGAGATATGATGTAAGCCAAGTTTCCTTTTAAGCAAAAGTGATGAAGGGTCTAGATCGGATGTATAACGCATGAACCTGCAATAATATTGCATCACAATGACCAGATATAGTACTATGTATTTAAAAAGAAATGTCTATATTTGTATAAAATAAATCATACGTAAAACAGTTACATATTTGTACATATCTTGATGATCAAGTATTCCGCAAATAAAAATATTATGGGATCATAAAAAAACGAATTATTTCACAGACTGTTCAACATAAACCAGCAAAATACCACTTGAAAACGATATCGTCATATTACAGAGACCGTGGAGATTAGAATACTAAAAACGATATATGCATCAGTAAGTCTTATTTAGTTACAAAAATCGACAATAAACAGGACATGAAATATGTAATTAGGAAATCCGTATTTTTGTTGGCTCCTTTTGTGTGTGTGTGTGTGTGTGTGTGTTTCATTTTTAGCAAAAGAAAGGGGTGGCATCTTCCAACAATATTTATCCTTAGTCCGATTCTCAGGTTCCTTCTTAATTCGTTACTTCAGATTCAAAGCCTTTAAAAATATACCCGATAAGCACATTCCCTGATAGGTTTCAAGATCCCTAAGTTAGAATGTGCACAAAGTAGCCAACTTTGTTCAGTAGTAATAGTAAAACTGACACCACAACGTTTACTCCGCACGGAAGCAAGCGACACTTTTTGCCACGGTGCAAAGTTTGCAGGGTGGCAAAGGAACCGAAAAAAATGCTCGCGTACACCGACATTGCCAGCTCTCTGGTACCCAGGTGCCAACTTCCAGTGATTCTCTAGGTCTGTGGGCCTATTTCTAAGATCCTACAATTGATATTTTATTTCCCACTTATTCTTTATTGAACAAAACATTACATATGTCGCAATACAAGATTTGTATTTGGTTTGCACAAAACTGCTTTTTATTCTAAAACAGTAACACAATTCACCAATACATTATAAAATACTTCATCCGCATTACCCCCAAAGTTTTCCCACATTCAAACGTCCCCACCTAAAGCTCAATTGAGAGGAAAATAGCAATTGTTTTCGAATGCATAGACTCTCCGTGACTCATCCAAGTACCGACAAAAAGGCGGCCAAAACCTCCCCAGAATTCCCTGCATCTCCAAGGGGCCTATTCCGTAATGTCAGAACTTGCCATATAGGGCTTTCCTTTAAATAGGATCTGCTAGGGAGCGTTGAGTTAAAAATCAGGAAAATAGTGCTAAAGCAACATGTTTTATTTTTCGTTCGTTGCTTCATTGCTCGCCATCTGCACTAAGAGGCATAGCGGAGCTATGTTCTCCAGCAGATACGAATAGTTGCAGCCTGGAACTTCTGGATGTCACTCACAGGACAGACCAGATAGTACAAGTTAGGGAGTTGCAGTGATGTCTCACCAGAATACGCCATGAAAATGTTCTTATTCAGACCAGTACATACTCTTGCCGCGTATAACACCACAGGAGACACTGTGCAAAGTACCCAGTGCTCGAGACGAGACCTAAAACTGGCGCTCGCAAAAGCTGCTTGTGTTAGTGCAAATTTATAAATTACCACTAACTATGAATAAGCTGAGAGTATGCTACAACGATAGCCTACGAAGGCTCTTGGGCATTCCGAGGCATGCAAGCGCATCCGCTCTTTTTGTGGCTTTGGGTCAGCCATCTTTTCAAGAACTCAGACGCAAAACCATAACATGCTATTTGCAAATGCTGAAGAATTCTGGAAACTGTATTATGAAGGGGGTTGCCCACCAGTTTACTTGCATCATTCAATTATTTTCAAACACTGCAATTCCAAGTAAAATAGCATACCCATTTCATTTAAAAATCTCCAAAGACGTGAGGATGTCTATGCACCAATTTTAGACAAAATTGGTGCTTTCATCGACCACGAGATAAAAGCATGAATACGATAAGACTTTCCACGCACAAAAGCATCGTGTATGTATGTATGTATGTATGTATGTGTGTGTTTGTAAGGACGTTTGCTTCATAAAGAACAGTAGCAGCCATTGCCGAATACGACGCAGCCCCCTCAGAAGAATGGCGCGCAATTAAGAACAAGAATAGAGCTAGCAGTGCCGTGAGGGAGGACCACCCACGAGCCATGTGATGGCAACACATTCACCATGACACTAACCTCCTAACTATATGCCATCAGCAAACAAAAGCAAATCGATTTCCGTCATCGGTCAGGGGCCACAGACCAATGAAAAGTGTCTGTTGGGGTAATGAATGCCTCTCGCCGGCCAAAAGAGAGAGAGAGCCCTCCTTAGAACGACCTCAATAGTGTGTACTTTCTTGGCATGTGACCGCTTTGGCTACGATACCGTGGACAATGCGATATCTAGACCGTCTTTTGTCAGTCAGGACTAGCCTTTACACTCGGTGTGTAATATTTCATGGGCCCGAAGAAAAGAGCTTTATAATTTATTCTCTCGTTCCTTAGACGCGTTCATTGAAGTCCACCTATAATCATGACGTTCCTTTAAACACTCATCGTGAAAGTATTCTAACTTTATTTTCACCAACTTGTTCGAAAACGCATTCTTTCATTGCGAATTGTTGTCTTCTTTTCAGCTTTGCCTTCCTCCAAAATGCCAAAATAAGAAGGGCGTTCGGACTGAACGATGATATTTGAAACGAAGCTTTGTCTATAGGAGTGTCTCTCCATTGATATCGGCACTCTTTCAATAAACATTGATCATTCGTTCGAGTGGCGGATTGTCAGTGTCTTTTTAATGCGCTGCAGATAAGTTAAAAAGTTCTTGATTTTTGGAGTGGGTCACACAGTCTCTTGTGTATGTGGTAGTGCCACCGTTCTTATTTCTGTACTTATCTTGTGGCCAGTTGACTTGCGAATTGATTGTTTGCTGTTTCCTTTTTCAGTGTTGTTCTTCTTTTTCATTGCTAATCTTCTTTTTCATTGCTAATCTTCTTTTTCATTGCTAATCTTCTTTTTCATTGATGTTCTTCTTTTTATTGCTGTTCTCCTTTTTCATTGTTCATCTTCTTTTTCATTGTTAATCTTTTTCATTGTTGTTCTTCTTTTCATTGTTGTTCTTTTTCATTGTTAATCTTTTTTTCATTGTTAATCTTTTTCATTGTTGTTCTTCTTTTTCATTGTTGTTCTTTTTCATTGTTAATCTTCTTTTTCATTGTTGTTCTTCTTTTTCATTGTTAATCTTTTTCATTGTTGTTCTTCTTTTTCATTGTTAATCTTTTTCATTGTTGTTCTTCTTTTTCATTGTTGTTCTTTTTCATTGTTAATCTTCTTTTTCATTGCTGTTCTTCTTTTTCATTGTTGTTCTTCTTTTTCATTGCTCTTCTTCTTTTTCATTGTTAATCTTTTTCATTGTTGTTCTTCTTTTTCATTGTTGTTCTTTTTCATTGTTGTTCTTCTTTTTCATTGCTCTACTTCTTTTTCATTGTTAATCTTTTTCATTGTCGTTCTTCTTTTTCATTGTTAATCTTCTTTTTCATTGTTAATCTTCTTTTTCATTGAAATCAATTGCTTTTTTCTTCTTTTTCAGTGTTAATCTTGCTTTTCATTGTTAATCTTCTTTTTCATTGTTAATCTTCTTTTTCATTGATAATCTTTTTCATTGCTGTTCTTCTTTTTCATTGTTAATCTTCTTTTTCATTGTTAATCTTCTTTTTCATTGTTAATCTTCTTTTTCATTGTTAATCTTCTTTTTCATTGATAATCTTTTTCATTGTTGTTCTTAATGGGTTTTAAATCTCTAGAAGCCCTCACCTAAAAGATAGCAAGATTATCACCAGGAAGTTACAATCTTGGCTTTAGCAAGTACTTTACCGACTCTTATAGATAACCAAGTATTTACACTGGAAGCCCAATTTTGTATTCCCCGAATATGGCGTATTATCACCCACAAGCTGTGATGTGAGAGAATAAAGCCAGGTGGGAAACAACTGTGTAAGTGAGATAAGTCATGTAATTATAAGAACAGAATAAGGTAGACTTATTTGATAATCTTGTGTCCCATTTAATGCTTCAATCTTTATTCTGTAACATTGTTCCTAACAATACTCTCACACACATTATATATACATGTGTGTGTGTGTACTTTATATTTTTTGTTCAGCACCTGCACGATTTGCATTGCCAAATAATTCAAAAAGTAAATTTTTTTTTTTAAATGGGAACCTGGGCATTCCATTGTTCCTCATAGCTCCATTTCCTTATTAAAATTTCAAACCCCTTCAGCGTTTAAATGATTGGAAGCCCATTTGGAGACGCATTCCAGAATCCCACTGTAGCACCAGCGGCCATAAATACCCAACTCAAACCGTGAAGCTACAAACTGAATATGCAAATTCGCTTCATCGAAATACCGACTGTCTTTAGACGAGAGAATTACGGGCGTTATGAAATACGCCCCTGTCGTTACTCGGGAATTACGCTGTTATTCCGTAACGTCACCCCGGCGTGACAAATCTCGGACGTTTAATGACGTTTATCAATCACTATAAAGCAACGTTTTGGTCGGCGATACGAACGTTTGCCTGTCAAACGTGACAAGTTACTTTCCGATTGTTGCGATACTAAGGAAGGCTGCTGTGGTTCGTGTCGCGTTGCAAATTGATGTTTGTCAATTTGCAGAATGCTAATTCGCTCCATTCAGACAGGCACTGATTAATTATTAATTATCCGACCTCCAGCTTACTCTCGGCGCGTGCTGAAATCTACGGTCAAATAACAAGTTGTTTCACCAACGAAATTTAAAACAAATACGCTATATTTTATTAGTAAGAAATATTCTGTACTGTTTAATAAGCACATTAATCATTTTTTTTACATTTTCATTCTAGTAAACAAATCATAAATATCATATCCTAAAATTCCTGCATCTTTCACTCAACGCGAAATGCCTTTTTCCATAGGAATTGACCGACGTGAAAACTGAAAACTGGCTCTTGGAATAAATCCAGTTGGAGTGATTTCGAGACAGGGAAATGCTTTAATTATGAATAATGAAATTGTATTTAACGCTATTGATTAGATATACCAAGACACAGGGTGGATTATGAGTCATTGTGACATTATATTCATCATTAAGTGGCACCAGTCAAATCACTAACTTACACTGACGTATTCATCCCGAGATCTCTACCAAGCGAATTTATATAGACTATCCGGTCCTATGTTTAGTGATCTGGTGCAACCTGCTATGGGTCACAATAAGGCCCTAATGATAAGAATAAGTACGTGGGACTTATCATTCACTTTACAGATCCCGTAAGTTACCCTTGTCATGAAACGTATAAGTGCCACTGAGCTTTTCATCAACATATTCTTTAAACTCCACTACAATGCGTGTTAGTTGTTAAACCGCTATTTGCAGGCAACAATTAATTAAATTATATACAGCAATTACATCAAATCCAAGACTCTTTGTTGCGGTCATACAGCTATTTCTAAATTCGGATGTTATGACCCAATAAATCGAGCGTTCAAAATCTCTTCATTTCACTAATCACATTGCAATGAATCTGATTCAATACACTGTAATCATTAGCCAATTTTCAAGTTTATGCCTTTAAATGACAGCAAAATCCACTTGCGATTATCGATTACTATCCTGGCAATCAACAATTTCTGCGTTCCAAGTTATTGCACACTCATACAAGCAATTATGTTTTAATAATTAATCATTTCACCCACAAATCCTCCAAATTATCAAGACAAACCATTCAATAAATGCAAGCTACTGTGACCATGAATTAAATTCCATCCATTCCTGCCGGCGAATTCAGGAATGGTAATGAGAGATAGCTTGAGATTGATTCAAACTGCACGCTCAAGCGAAAGCAATGAAATGTGCAAACGCCGCCAGGCTTAGATATAAGGCTTTCCAGAATCTCATTCTGGAAGTCTCTTAGATAGGGTATCCAGTTTCAGGCACCATTGGCTGTTGAGGTCTATTTCTGCCAATTCATACCCAGGAATGAGGGTATGAGTTTGGTTATACGTGCCAAATACTGTTTACCTTTACCCTGCCTACACCGTGATCTAACTATTCTTTTCATGAAAGGTTCCAGCATATATTAATATCTCTGCTTTTATTGGTTCAATAAGACCTTTGGTTTATCTGCGCAAATGTCTTACCGACAGGTTTATAGTACTACCTGAGCGTCCTGGGTGGAATCACGTCATTTGGCCATCTTGATGTGACCGATAACTTTAGGTAAGGAGGACTTCAAGTCACTGCTTTGTCTTTCCTTCAGTTTAGAATTTTCCTTTTATTAACTTTATATTAACTTGTTAGTACTAAATGATATCAGTTCACAGTTCTAGATCGCCTTTAAACATATGAAATTCCAAGTTTACCTATTTGGTATAAGTGGGATTTACCATTTCACGATTACGTGGTCCTGCCAAGATGAAACTGCACTTATTCTCTCTCTCTCTCTCTCTCTCTCTCTCTCTCTCTCTCTCTCTCTTCTCTCTCTGGAACATTATCCTTCGATTCGTAATTAAGCAGAGGCAGCGGGCCCGAGCCTCCATGCTCTTTACAACCCATAATGTTTATGATGACCCATTGTCGTGTAACCCCGACCGACACTTACCGCTGTCATCAAATATTCATTGGAGCAGGGCAAAAATGGATCTCCTGCACGTGACGTATTGGAGAATTCACACCCCCCTCCCTCCCCTTCCCTCGCCCCCTCCCCTTTACAACCACCCCCCCCCCCCCCACAACCCGTCTCCTAAAAAAGCAGCTGAGTACAGAACCTTTGTGATCGTAAAGAGCAATTTTAAGACCCGTTTCGTATCTCAAAATTCGACTGACTTGAAGTAAAAAGATTAGTATATCTTAGTTTAACCAGACTATACTGAGCTGATTAACAGCTCCCCTAGGGCTGGCCCGAAGGATTTAGATATGTTTACGCGGCTAGGAACCAATTGACTTCTTAGCAACGGGACCTGCTGCTTATTGTGGGATCCGAACCACATCGAGAAATGAATTTTTATCACCAGAAATTATTTCATCTGATTTCACGTTGGCAGAGAGGAGGGGCGGGAGTGGGGGGGGGGGGGGGGGGTGAATCGAACCCGGTCCTCGAGATCGGCAATCGAGCATGTAACCGACTCGTCCAAAGAGGAACTGTGACTTGAAGCGACCTGGAATAGAGAGCTTGCAAGATACACTGTAGCTAGTACCAGACAGTTACGGTTTTTTGCGAGACTTCAATGCTTGATGACCATACTCACTGAAACGGCAGATTACTTATCAACAAACTGAAACATAACCTCACCTTTATCTGGGCTTGGGATAGACTTGAGTGTATAAATTCGGGGCGATATTCCGCCATCTTGAAACAATAATCGAGAATCTCGGTAACTTTTGATAGTTGGAAACTTATGTCAAGACTGAGTAATCTGTACATGATATAAAATTTTGACAATAACTCTGGAAATCTGGAAGGCAAATACAGAAAAACCTTCGCTACACCGCAGCCGTGTGTTCAGCACTTGGATGGGTACCAGCCAGTTTAAGCCGGAAGCCACTGCCACAAAAGCCTTCATGCTCGTCTCCTCTCGTAAGTAGCCATCTTGCTTGGTGAGACGTACCCGCGTGAAGTCAGATTAATCAACAGATATCACAAGTTTAACATACGACTAGAATTTGAGAAATATCTAGAAGTGTTCGTGAACTATCGGTGATAAGATTAGTGTGAAAATAGTAGGATAAAGCGTCTTCTAAGTTAGTTTATCAAGTGTAATACTATAAATCAGAACAAGATGGCAGTAAGTTCCAACTGCGGGAAGAGGTGGCGTAATTTGGCGTGTTTAGCAGATTCGCAATACGATGAGGTAGCAGGAAGGGAACTGGCATTTCTCATCTATGAAATCAGCAACAGTCCTAACCAAAAAGAAACAAAAGCATTCATAGATATATTAGAAGGATATAATCCTTCAAACTGGAACAAATCTAATGAAAAACAAAACTCTTGAAAATAATTGAAGAAGTTCCAAATAAAATCCAAGTGGTCAAGAGACTCATAAAGAAAATATACATAAACCAACATATTCCGACAAAGAAAATGAATAAGGTGAATCTTGTGAATATCCTAATGATTGATGCATTAGAAAAAGAATGCCAAAAGCATGCAAACTGTGTAAGGTTTGGTATAGCATAGTCAATCCACAAAACCTAATCAGAAAATGTGCTGCATGCAACATTCCGACCCATCCACAGTGTGCTGAGGTAATACAAGATTTGAGAAAAGATACAAGAATTTTTTGTTCAACTGTCTATCATGGATAGACAATGTTATTAAATCAAGATTGAATGTACAAATAGTTGAGGATGAAGAAGAAGAGGAAGAGGAAGAAGAAGAAGAAAAAGAAGAGGAAAACGGAAGAGAAGTAAACAAAAATGAAATGAAACAGAAAAAAATAAGGAAAACAAAGGAACAGGATAAAAAGTATGGATGCAGAGATACTCATTGATACTACATATGAGGCAATAAAGCAGCATACCTACGAAGAAATAAATTACGATGACAACAGAAAAGCAAATCCCGAAGAGGCTCTACCCAGATCTATACAATGACGGGAAAGAGGAAAAAATAGACAAGAAAGACAAAATCTGCAACCTTTTGAAAAGAGGGAATTGCAGATTTGGAGAAAGATGTTACTACAAACATCCTAAGATATGTCAAAACTATGAAATATATGGTAAATGTGCATACTTAGATGGATATGGGGATGATTGCAGAGATCTGCATCCAAAAATATGTAAAAACCTAAAAGAAGGAAAAGGATGTAAGTCGCACAAAAAATGCAAATATATGCACCCTGTAGCCATGAATCATAATCAAATAAATAACCAACCAAGTAATAAAATCCAAAATAAGAAAGAAACAAATAAAGAGAGAAATCAAGAATATCAGGTAAAAGAGAAAAGCAAACCACCAATGAGATATGCAGAGGTGTCAGCAAAAAATTTCAAAGCATCAGCTCCGAAATTATACTCAAGAGATAATAACTGTATTTATTATGCAAGAGGATATTGCAGAAACGGAGAAAATTGCAGATTCAGACACAAAATGAATAATTATGATGAAGGAAGATCAAATATTATGGAAAAGTTGGATTTTTTAATGTCAGAATTTCTGGAAATGAAAAAAAGAACAACATACCAGAACAGGAAAGAGACATGGGAAAATCCTTATTACTACCAGTATTAAATGAAGGAGAAAACACGCAAACCATCATAGTGATGAATGCGCAGGGTTTAGTTACGAGTAACTCAAAAAGAAAAATAGAGTACTTAGAAGAACTAACCCAAAATGAAAAGAAAATAGATATAGAATATAAGTGAAACCTGGTATTCAAGAGACTGGGAATGATGATCAAATAAAAGGGTTCCAAACTTATAGATCAGATAGAAAAAATAGGAATCAAGGGGGAACCGCAATATATGGGAAAGACAAAAAACAAGGAAAAATATATGAGAAATATAGTAACTCAGAATGTGAACTAATAGCGGTAGAATTTGAATCTGAAAAATTGATGAACATAGTAATATATAGACCTCCTAATACTAAAGAGTTTGACTTAATAATTGAAAAAATTGGATGATATATGTAGAAATCACAAGGACTGGACTATTCTCCTATCTGGTGACTTCAACTTTCCTTTCGTAGAATGGAAAGAACGAATAGGAGATTGTGGTTGTACTTATACATATAAAAAAGAGAGTAATCGTAGTGCAGAAGATAAGAGGCAATTTGAAAAGCTATTAGATATGCTACTAGAATACAACATTCAACAAATAAATCACCTGCCAACAAGAAAGGAAAATACTTTAGACCTAGTATTTGTGAACGAGATGAATTATGTTAAAGAAATAATAGTTTATAATGCGAGTATTTTTCAGACCATAATGTCATAGAATTAACAGTTCATTCCAAAGCAAGTGAAAATAGAGATAAGCAAGAAATGAAAAAGTGGGAAGGATATGGAAAATACAACTTCTACAGAAAAATATAAAATGGTCAGAAATTAATGAAGAATTAAACAAAGATTGGGATAACATTTTCGTAAGTGATGACATAAGGGTAAATACGGAGATATTATATAAAAATATTGGAGAAAATAGTGGAAAAATATATACCGAAGAAGAAAAGTAAACATCTTCATGCATACCAAGAGACAGAAGGATCTTGTTCCAGAAAATCAGAAAGTGGAAAAAAGGTCTTGCAAAAGAAAAAAATGCATGGAAAGTTATAGAACTAAAAAGTAAGATAGAAAATGCAGAACAAAAGATTATACAATCAAAAGAAAATGAAAAAACGGGACTTGGAAGAAAAAACCCTATTAAATATCAAGCAAAACCCCCCCAAACTATTATACTCATATGCGAAGAAGATGAATAAAAGAAGAATAGAAATAGGCCCTCTGAGAATTGAAGGGAGATTAACGAATGAAAAAAGGAAATTTGTTTGCAACATACTGGCAGAACGATATAAGAGAGAATTCACCCCTAGAATAGATGAATGATAATGATATAGAAGTAAGGGATGAAGTGAATATTTAGCTGACATAGATATTAATGAAGCTGATATTGTGCAGGCTATTAATGAAATTAAAAATGGAGCTGCTGCAGGGCCTGATGGAATTCCTGCTATTTTGTTAAAGAAAGTAGTTCATTCTATCGCAAAGCCACTTGCAATATTATTAAGACAAAGTGTAGATACAGGCAAGATTTATGATGAGCACAAATTAGCATATATACCCCTACTTTCAAAAGTGGATCAAGACTAGAGGCAAGTAATTATAGGCCTGTGAGTCTAACATCACATATTATGAAAGTGTATGAAAGGGTAATGAAGAAAAATATTATGAAACATTTAATAAAAAATAATTTGTTTAATAAAGGACAACATGGTTTCGTACCCGGAAAAAGTACACAAACCCAACTGTTAGTCCACCGTGAGAACATATTCAAAAATATGAAAAGCGGAAATGAAACAGATGTGGTTTATTTAGACTTTGCAAAAGCTTTTGATAAAGTAGACCATAATATATTAGCGAAGAAAATTAGAAAACACAATATCGTGGATAAAGTAGGAAGATGGTTAAAAGAATTTTTACACAACAGAAACAGATAGTTATTGCAAACGACGAGAAATCGGATGAAGTCAAGGTAATATCCGGTGTGCCGCAAGGTACGGTGTTAGCTGCAATACTGTTTGTTATTATGATTGAAGACATAGACAATAATGTGAAGGATTCGGTAGTGAGTAGTTTCGCAGATGACACAAGAATAAGTAGAGAAATTACTTGTGATGAAGATAGGAACGCTCTACAAAGAGACCTTAACAAAGTATATGATTGGGCAGAGGTAAATAGGATGGTATTTAACTCTGATAAATTTGAATCATAAATTATGGAGACAGAGAAAGAAAGCTATATGCATATAAGGGACCTAATAATGAGACCATCACAAATAAGGAAGCAGTTAAAGACCTTGGTGTGATGATGAATAGGAACATGTTATGCAATGATCAAATAGCAACTCTGTTGGCAAAATGTAAAGCAAAAATGGAATGTTGTTACGGCACTTCAAAACAGAAAAGCTGAACACATGATTATGCGTTTATAAAACATATGTTCGTAGTCCACTTGAATATTGCAATATGATATGGTACCCACACTATCAAAAGGATATTGCACAAATAGAGAGTGTACAAAGGTCCTTTACAGCTAGAATAGAAGAAGTTAAGGACCTAGACTACTGGGAAAGACTGCAATTCTTAAAATTATATAGTCTAGAAAGGAGAAGAGAACGCTACATGATAATTCAGGCATGGAAACAGATAGAAGGAATAGCAGAAAATATCATGGAACTAAAAATATCAGAAAGAGCAAGCAGAGGTAGATTAATAGTGCCCAAAACTATACCAGGAAAAATAAGGAAAGCACACAGGACATTAATCCACTACGCACCAGCATCGATAATGCAGCGTCTATTCAATGCGTTGCCAGCTCATCTGAGGAATATATCAGGAGTGAGCGTAGATGTGTTTAAGAATAAGCTCGACAAATATCTAAACTGCATCCCAGACCATCCAAGATTGGAAGATGCAAAATATACCGGAAGATGTACTAGCAACTCTCTGGTAGACATTAGAGGTGCCTCACACTGAGGGACCTGGGGCAACCCGAACAAGATGTAAGGTCTGTAAGGTAAGGTAAGGTCCGGAGACAAAGACGTGCGGGCTTGCAACTTCACCTGAGAAAAATTAATGCTTAGTATCAGTTCTGACGACTAATATGACGGTGATGAGACAGAAAGGACCAAGAGGCACAAAAATATACAAATAAATAAATAAAAACCGGCACAGCTAGAGAAATCTGTTTGATCGTCGAGAGAGAATAACATCCTCAGGATTAATAAAATGGTTTCTTTCAGGGCAGGATTAATAGAGTACAGGGTTAGACCGTTTCTGACCAAAATAGGACAATCTCGCGCATGACGTCACGTGGCTGATCTGACAGAGGTTCAGGTAACAAAAAAAAGTCATCAGTCAGTATTTGACCCCACCAGAGTGAAGAACAAGGAAAGTATCTTCCAGTACCTGGAGATTAATAAGGACCTCTCTCACACAAGGTCGTGAAAGAGATAGAGAATGGGTGTGGGGCAAACAATTCCCATAATGACCCTTAAATTATTTGTTTTCTTTTATGGCCACCTACCAATGACGTCACAATCATGCGCAGTAACGACGGGACGGTCTAACCCTGTACTCTATTAATCCTGCTTTCAGGGAAGGGCTCCTGCGTTATCTCACGTCGACCTCGTACAATTGAGATTAATTGTCGTACTTCCTCGATCGATGGCCAGGAGTGTCGCTTGCGGCTGCCTTCGCGAAAAGATATAAATATGCATAATAAGAACGACAAATCAGTGTGAACACAATAAAAAGACCTCTTTCTTTCTTTAGCTTGGTTGAATAAAGGAGGAAGGAGGAAAATGATGAAAATGGCGATGGAAATGGGAAGAAATACGGAGCAGGAGATGAAGAACGAGTCATGTCCTTGATTTCAGTTACATTCCAACACCACTTTCACTGATTCCTCAATTCTCGAAAAGCCTTATATAAAAGTTTAAGTCTTATTCAGTAATTGCGCAAAAATATCACACGCGCTAAAGTTGATATATATATATATATATATATATATATATATATATATATATATATATATATATATATATATATATATATATATATACATACATACAATGCGAGTTGTTTAAATTGAGAGGTAACAGAAATAATGGAAAAGATATTTTACGAAATGAATTCCGGCAACAAAAACCTAATGAACAGACCTATACATCTAACACCATTTTGGTTTATCCCGGCTACAGCTACTTATGAATTTGTAGCCAAAACCCGTCATATATATTTTTCTACATTTTAAAAATACTCACCATGAAATTAAGGGTAATATCGTTATTTCTCGCCATGTGGAGACCGTGTATGAGTAAGCACGAGCATATATATATATATATATACAGTCGACTGTAGGAAGGATTGATAAGTGTAACAGGAGGAGAACCTCGTAGTTAGAGAGGTTGGAAAATCAGATGGAAGAGAATATGAAAGGAGGTGCCGTAAAAGGTATGGAAAAGGTTGCAGCTGGGAGCAGAGGGAAGTTGCAACTACCCTTAAATAATGCCTACAGTGCATCAAGTGAGGTGCACTGACGGCACTAGCCCTCCCCCCGCCCGCCCCCGGGGATATATATTGTTTAGAACATACTGGTACCCATAACAGAATACTGACTCAGAGGGAAAACAACATGATGGCTGGTGCCATCTTAAAGGCTGGCTCGTGGATGAAACTGTATGTGCGGAAAACTTTCAGTAAAAAATGTAAATGCATTTAAATATATATATATATATATATATATATATATATATATATATATATATATATATATATATATAAAGGTATAAGGCCCATTAAAACACCTTGCGTTTAAAGAAATATAGACTTTAGCTTTAAACTAGAGTGTTTTAATGGGCCTTTTGTACTTGAGACGTATCCTGTTTTGACAGAAGACTTTATTTACATATTATATATATATATATATACATATATATATATATATATATATATATATATATATATATATATAATCTCAACAATAATAAGCTAGATAAGCTAATATTACTCTCTCTCTCTCTCTCTCTCTCTCTCTCTCTCGCATGTGCAACTCCACCCCTCTATTAAAATCCAGCAACGGCGTAAAAACGCGCACCGCAAAAACAATAGGTAGCAATCAAGAAAGCCATCAAGGTGGTACATATTAAATTGCAGCGCATTCGTTTTTTTTTTTTTTTTCTGAAGACTTTAACTTCTGATTTGACCTCACACGTGAACGTTCCATGACTTCTGTCTGGCCAGTCTGAATCTGAGTGGGAGAGTGAGTTGCTCTGCCTGGACTTCTTACGCTGGTGGGGAATTCGTACCTTTTTTTTTCGGGGGTGGGTGGGGGGGAGACGAGATTGCCATGTTGGATATGTTTCGTGTTTACTTATCAGAATTATAAATTTTTCCTCTCGTTACCTGGTTTTTCTATAATTAAACCCTCCTCGCTTCCGAAAGTCAAAGTCAGTCCTAAAAGTATACCACCGACTGATTTCATAGAAATTCTTTTCTATTCTTCTCACTAAGGCTTTTTGGATGTTACACAGATTGGTGATTAATTTGTAAATATTGTTTTTCTTCTTTTCTATTCTTCCCATTACGGCTTTTTCGATGTTACACATTGGCGATTAATTTGTAAATATTGTTTTTCTTCTTTTCTATTCTTCCCGTTACGGCTTTTTCGATGTTACAAGATTGGCGATTTTGTAAATATTGTTTTACTTTAAAATAACATTTACAGACTAATCGCTCTTGTCTTTTCCCTATGCCTCCCACAGACACGTTACTCGCCATCTTACGTAACATCGAAAAAGCTGTAATGAGAAGAACAGAAAAGAATGTCTATGAAATCGATGCAGCTGAAGCAGCAATCTCCTTCGGTAGAACATGCTTGAGAGAGTGTCTTCTACCTCAATACTTAAAATCAACTAATATAAACTTGGGACGTCTTTTGATGCTGGATTTACCACAAGGGAAAAGTAAAGAAAATTCCTTCCAGTACATTCAAGGAAATCGATCGCACCGCGGCAGCAAAGTCCGCAGTCAATTTCTTGCTTTCATTTGAACGCGTCAAACACGCGTACTTCTCTCGACGTCAATGAACACCTTGGTGGGACATTAATCTGAGCGGAATGAACCCACATAACTGGCGGCTGTTTTTTGCCCACCTTTGCTAATTGACTTTTGTTTTTCTCTCTTCTCCCTCGATCCCTCGACTGACTTTAGCTCCAACTGTTTTCGCTGATTCGTTTTTATTCCCCCGCGGGAATTCTTCACGGACTGTTCGACCGCCACACCTCTGGAATTGGGTAGGTGGGTTCTCGCGGGGAGTGTGAATTACTTGAATCGAAGTATTTACGTCCGATGGGGTTAGTTTCTCATTAGTTTTGGGGCGTTTCATTCCTGAAGCCTTCTCTTTTTTTTTTTATTTGGCCTTTTTGGGGGAACCGGGATTGATAAGAACCTAATTCGTTTAGTGAAGCTAGGACATTAAAATATATATGTATATATTAAAAAATAATGGCGAGAGACCAAATATAAATTCATTCCAGAGGCCTTCTTTATTTCATTATTTTTGGGGAACAGGGCACGATAAGAACTTAAGTCGTTTAGTTAAGCTAGTAAACTAAAATATATATAAAAAATGGAGAGCCCAAAAATGTATAACAGGAAAACTACAGTGCTACTGACATTACAGATACAATGATTCAGGATCCGTTAAAGACGATCGACCTTCATGTTCGGTTCGAGAAATATTAAATATGCAATTATACTCGATCTATTTAACCTTGAGGGCTGTGCAACAGGTGAGGTCAAAGCCAAGGTTACAGCCTGCAACTTGCGAGGTCACATCTTCGAGTTCGATTTAGGCCTAGTTTTAAAAAGTTAGTACAAAACGTAAAGAATAATTTTAGGTTTTTTGTGATGATTTTTAAATTTCTAGAATTATGAAATGTGTTAAAAAGCGAAGGTCATTCTTTTCATTTATTTTTTTTTAAGAATCCTGTCTCTCTTTAGTTATTATACGCAGGGACGAAAAAAAAACATTCTTCATTTGACTATTTACAATCAGATGAAGAATTAAAACATCTGAAATAAAATCTGGGAGAATTAAACTGTTTTGAAACGGTGTGAGTAATCTCCTGTTTGTTAGAGGAGCTGCTTATTAAATATCTTCCCTTGACCTGAGATGTGGCAGCACATTCGCCACTTTTCCCTTTATTTTATTTTAAGAATAATTCAAGATCATAACCATTAGAAAACTTTGAAATACTATATCTTGCCGAGCTTTTATGGCTAAATGACACTCGTTTAAACAAATTAAACAAACAGGCAACTCCCTTACCTCTCGATGCTGATTATCCTTCTGCATGAGCTAAAAATGCAAACTGTGCTAATGAATTCTCGTAGATCCAAAAATATACTTTTATTTCCCAAATTAGCTACACATTAAATGGAACAAAATGAATATAAAATGGAGTAAAAAGAATAAAGTCTGACCTTCAAAAAAAACATAACTGTCATTTTCCTGTCCTGAACTAGTTTAGTAAACACTTCCCCTAAATCTCGCTGCCTAATTAATTACGTCATTTAAATGGTCAAAGTCTTTAGAGAACCCATTCTCTTATATGATGCCATGAACCCATCTGAAATAAAGAGACATATTTATTACATCACTCCAACTTGTGAAAGATACTTAAAACAAGCGTGTACACACTACACTTCTCTTTCTCTTTTCAAAGGGTAACTTTTCCAAAGTCTTATGTTACTCTACCTTGCGATGGGTGTGTCCTTGAACCCTCTCCAAATGTGTGCCCTATACCATGACACAGGTAATCAAAGAGTGTCCCCTCTTCTTTTGCGTCTCGCATCATTAGGCCCCATGCACCACACGCTACGAACACACACACACTGACACGCCTTTCGGAATGCCATAGCAACCGAGCGCGCCACATGACCCAATCATGTGATCTCTGAAAGGTCGTCAACCTCATATCGCATGGTCACCAATTCTGACTGTTTTTTTCATTTCAGCACTCTTCAAGAAGCCAAGCGCTTGTCACTAAGCCCTCCTGTCTCTAAGCGGAAAAAAACTGAGATTAACAATTCACCACACTTTTGTTTAAGATATATACAAATGGGTTACTTGCAGAGCTTTTTATTCAATCTATTTATCTAATTGTTTTCATCTGCCCATTGCATTTTCCAACAGAGTGGTCAGTTTGGCAACGCTGATGGTAATCCACCTGCAACCTTTATGTGAAAGTAACCAGAGTACAATCGAGGAGGATGACTCTCGATTTCACAATCCCCTCGCGGTAACTAGCGAATCAGTTGATTGATTGCTTAATTTGTGAAACTTATGCTGTCAAGCAAAGTACTGGGGTGCTAAGGAGTTGAAATACGAGGACCTGAAGCTGGAACTGGGATGAAATCCCAAATTTGCACTTAAAAGTAATTATCATAGAGAACTGGACAGTAAGGGAACGGGTATGGAGGTCAAGTAAGAGTCTAAAACGTGGGCGTAGCTATGGGCCGAAGTAAAGCGCCTACCGTGCACCACGTGTGGTGCGGTGAAGGCGGCACGCCCCTACGGTGTCGCACGAAGAGAGGAATGTCAAGTGTGCTGTCCTTAGGTCACGTTGACAAAAGCAATATGTTTAGATCTGACATGATTCTGGGTCATATATAAGAAATATCAGAGTTGTAAAAAAGTGTGTACGAAAAAAAAAACTATTTAAATTACACCTTGTCACGAATAGTACACCAGTACATAGCTAAACAATTCCAACTTAGATTAGGAACCAATCTATGTCCGTCTTGAAAGAGCATAAGCTGACACTTCATCGATCACTTCGAAACACCTTAGGAAAATGGTTTTGACTGGAACAGTTGAATGCGACACTTCTCAACATCGAGGATTAACATTCAAAGCTTCCTTTTACATATATTTTTGAACGTATTAGGGAGTGAATCTTCCAGAAGGTCAGTATTTTGGAATCTGGAGCAGATACCAGTCCTGGAAAGATTGTGCGGATCTTTTCTAGATAGTGACCCCCCCCCCCCCCCAACCCACCCACAGGGGTTTTAACCCGGTATGTACCCGCCTTTGCAAAGGCATGTTTAGTACAGGACCGCTGGGGATGACAGAAAAAATATAAACAAAATTATTTTTTTTTTTTTTTTTTTTTTTTTTTTTTTTTTTTTGCTCTCATCAGTCCTCCAATTCGACTGGGTGGTATTTATAGTGTGGGGTTCCGGGCCGGGTTGCATCTGCTGGCCTCCTTTAGGAGTCCATCACTCTTCTTACTATGGTGTTCCGTTTCTAGATCATCACTCTTCTGCATGAGTCCTGGAGCTACTTCAGGCCTCTAGTTTTTCTAGATTCCTTTTCAGGGATCTGGGATCGTGCCTAGTGCTCCTATGATTATGGGTACGATTCCACTGGCAATATCCCATTATCCTTCTTATTTCTATTTTCAGATCTTGATACTTATCCATTTTTCCCTCTCTTTCTCTTCAACTCTGGTGTCCCATGGTATTGCGACATCAATGAGTGATACTTTCTTCTTGACTTTGTCAATCAACGTCACGTCTGGTCTGTTTGCACGTATCACCCTATCCGTTCTGATACCATAGTCCCAGAGGATCTTTGCCTGATCGTTTTCTATCACTCCCTCAGGTTGGTGCTCGTACCACTTATTACTGCAGTAGCTGATGTTTCTTGCACAGGCTCCAGTGGAGGGCTTTTGCCACGGAATCATGCCTCTTTTTGTACTGGTTCTGTGCAAGTGCCGGGCATTCTTACTTGCTATGTGTTTATGGTTTCATTTTTCGTATTGCACTTCCTACATATGGGAGAGATGTTATTTCCGTCTATCATACTTTGAACATATCTGGTTCTTAGGGCCTGATCTTGTGCCGCTGTTATCATTCCTTCAGTTTCCTTCTTTAGCTCTCCCCTCTGTAGCCATGCCAATTGTCATCGCTGGCTAGTTCTTTAGTCTGTCTCATGTATTGTCCGTGCATTGGTTTATTGTGCCAGTCCTCTGTTCTTTCTGTCTTTCTCCTGTCTCTGTATATTTCTGGGTCTTCGTCTACTTTTATTAGTCCTCTTCCCATGCACTATTTAGCCACTTCGTCTCACTGGTTTTCAGATATTGCCCCAGTGCTCTGTTTTCGATGTTGACGCAGTCCTCTATACTTAGTATCCTCTCCCTCCTTCCTTTCGTGTTATGTATAGTCTGTCCGATATTGCTCTTGGGTGTAGTGCTTTGTGTATTGTCATTTGTTTTCCTGGTTTTCTGATCTATGCTGCGAAGTTCTGCCTTCGTCCATTCGACTATTCCTGCGCTGTATCTGATTACTGGCACTGCCCATGTGTTTATGGCTTTTATCATATTTTCCGGCGTTGAGTTTTGACTTGAGTATCGCCTTGAGTCTCTGCATATATTCTTTCCTGATCGTGTCCTTCATCTCTTGGTGTTTTATATCTCCTCCTTCATTATTCCCAGGTATTTGTATCCTGTCTCATCTATGTGTTTGATGTTGTTCCCATCTGGTAGCTTTATCCCTTCAGTTCTCGTTACTTTGCCTTTTTGTATGTTGACTAAGGCGCATTTTTCTATTCCAAACTCCATCCTGATCCTCAGATACAATCCTTACAGTCTGGATTGGGTATCTATTTCCTTGATGCTCTTACCATACAGCTTGATGTCGTTCCATGAACATCAGATGGTTGATTTTGTTGCCTCTTTTCTTGAGTTGGTACCCGGCATCCATCTTCTGTAGTACTTTTGTCATGGGAATCATGGCTACTACGAAGAGTAGTGGGGACAGTGAGTCGCCCTGGAAGATCCCTCTCCTGATATTAACCTCTGCTAGTCTTATTCCAGAGCTTGTAAGTATTGTATTCCAGTTGCGCATTGTATTTTTGAGGAAGCTGATGGTATTTTCCTCTGCCCCATATATTTTCAGGCATTCTATTAGCCATGTGTGTGGTATCATGTCGAAGGCTTTCTTATAGTCTATCCATGCCATGCTTAGGTTGGTTTTCCTTCTCCTACTGTTCTTCATTACCATTTTGTCTATCAGGAGCTGGTCTTTTGTGCCCCTACACTTCCTTCTGCAGCCTTCTGTTGGTGGGGGATGGTGTTTGTCTCCTCTAGGTAGTTGTATAGCCTTTCCACTGATGATACCTGTTAGTAACTTCCACATTATTGGTAGGCAGGTGATAGGCCTGTAGTTACTGGCTATATTTCCCTTACTCGTGTCTTTTTGTACTAAGGATGTTCTTCCTGTGGTCATCCATTTGGGTGCATGGTGATTTGAGATACAATGCTGGAGTTGTTCTGCTATTCGTGGGTGTAGGGCCTTGAAGTTTTTGAGCCAGTATCCATGGACTTCATCGGGACCTGGGGCTTTCCAGTTTGGCATTTTCTTTAGTTGGTGTCTGACTGTGTCTGTCGTGATCTCTGTGAATCTTTGTTTTATTCTCCCTGTTTCTTCTTCCTTGACTTCCTGGAGCCATGTTGCATGTTTGTTGTGTGATACCGGATTGCTCCATATGTTTTCCCAGAGTCTCTTACTTGGTTCGGCTTCAGGAATTTCTGGGTGGTTGTCTTCCCCTCTTAGTTGGCTGTATAGTCTTTTCTGGTTGGTTCCGAATAGTTTGTTCTGTTGGTATCCCTTATTCCTGTTCATGTACCGTTGGATCTTGTGTGCTTTGGCCTTAAGCCTCTGTTTTACATCTTCTATTGTGTTGTTTAGTCCCTCTCTTGTACTTTGTATTTCTCGTTGAGTTCCTCC
The DNA here is from genome assembly GCF_015104395.2 of Macrobrachium nipponense. Lineage (NCBI taxonomy): Eukaryota > Metazoa > Arthropoda > Malacostraca > Decapoda > Palaemonidae > Macrobrachium > Macrobrachium nipponense. The sequence continues at coordinate 75,814,239 of NC_087215.1, read as the reverse complement.
CTTGTTTTTCTTGCTTCTTAGCCTTTTTTTCTGCATCTCTTTCAGTTTACTCAAGTCAGATCTCATCACCATGATTTGCTTTTCCAGGCGCCTTTTCCAAGGAGGTTGCTGTTTTGGTTTCTGTTGGGTTGGTTGTGCTGGTGGTGTTGGTGTTCGAATCCCCATCAGTTCTGCTACTAATCTTGCTCCTGCATATGTCAAGTTATTTGTTTCTGTGATACTGGTGGTGTGTATTAGGCCCATTATTTCATTGACCTCACTTGTTTTCTCCCTTAATTTCTTGGTGTTGTAGGCTTTCATGGAGGGATCTTGTTCTCTCTGTGTCTGGCTCCATCCATTGTCTAATCTTGTCTACCCATTCCGTCCTCTCTGTTACTTCGTCGGTGTTTCTTCGTGTGTCGTTGTTTGATACCTCATCCTCCCTGTCGTCTTCTGTGGCATCGTCTCTCAGTTCGTCTTCGTGTAATTCGTTGTCGTGTGACATTTCCCCTTTCCAGTTCTTCTCTTTCTGTTGGGGAGAGCCAGTTTCTTTTTCTTTATGTTCCTTACTTGGTCTGCCAGTCTCTGCTCTGTTTGGGGGGTGTTATTCCTCTCATTCCAGATGTTGACCAATCTTCTTCTATATCCTCTCTCCGTGTGGGTTGCTTCTGATGTAGCATCTCCATATTTTCCTTATTTTCTCTTGTCCATTTCTTCCTTTTTGCCTCTGTAGCTCCAATCTCAGGCTGTTGATTACTTTCGTTGTGGTGATCAGTTGCTGGATGACGACCTCCAAGTACCTGACGTCTTCCCCTACAATTGGGTGAATACCTGGTTGCCGGACGAAGCTCTCTGTTGCCAGCGGTTCCATTTACGTCGTTGTCGTTTATTCTTCATTTCTTTCCATCATTGCTGAGTTTTGCTATTTAACCCATAGCTGGACCCTACCCCATCAGGGATAGGTACTCATTTACAGCTGAGTAGACTGAGGAAATTATGGTAAAGATCCTTTCCCAAGGAATCAACGCCGAGGAGAGCGGTCACCCATCCAACGACTGACCAGCCCCAATGTTGCTTAACTTGACTTAAGTCTATTGACGACCTAACCCACTCTTCCACGGCGCCACATAACCAAAATTATTATTATTATTATTATTATTATTATTATTATTATTATTATTATTATTATAATTTAATTCTACAGATAAACTATGATACCATAGTCATCAAAGTCATTAACGATTTTCTCTCTCTCTCTCTCTCTCTCTCTCTCTCTCTCTCTCTCTCTCTCTCTCTCTCTTTCTTGAAGCGAGCTTTCGTCTGGAGCTGCCAGACATCCTCTAGCCTAGTAAGCTGAAGTGGACTGCTTTTGGTATGGTGTCCGTTTTCCTCCTTATATTATTATTATTATTATTATATTATTATTATTATTATTATTATTGAATACAATAGCTGTTTCAACGGCATTTAATTTATATAGAATCTTCTCAATTCTTCTTATTATCTTTTTCTCGTCAGCATGTAGCTGGGTGTATTAAGTTTCCTAAGGACATGTAAAGATTTTCATTTGTCTTAGGTTATTCCTCTAACGTGTCGACAGCGCACAGAGGCAGTCATCTATGAGAGTTTACAGTACAGTGAATTAAGATGACAGTTACAAGTATTTATAGCATGCAAGGTCGTGTACAATCGGTGGGCGGTGGTGGTGGGAACGGATTTTAATTGGTCGTTGGATGGAAAACGAAATCTCCCCCTGAGGCGTTCTGACCTGCGTAGTTTGGACGGGGTTTTATTAGCGTCGGTTGGGTGTTGTTTTGGGATTACCCACCTCTTGGGCGGCAGGCTGTACATTGATATATCTTCCGCTCGTTCTCTCCCGCTTTCTCTCTCTACTTCTTCCGCTCTTTCTCTCTCTCTTGCTCTCTCTCTTTCTCTTTCTGCAAGTTCCTCTCTCTCTCTCTCTCTCTCTCGTTCGCTCCTTCTAACGCTCTCTCTTTCTCTCTCTGCCTGCTCCTCTCTCTCTCTTTCTCTTTCTCTTTCTCTCTCTGTTTGCTCCTCTCTCTCTCTCTCTCTCTCTCTCTCTCTCTCTCTCTCTGTCTCTCCCCCCTCGATCTCTCTCTCTCTCTCTCTCTCTGTCTCTCCCCCCTCGATCTCTCCTCTCTCTCTCGTGGATGTATACGTAGTCGGTTGGTTCTTGCGCCATTTCTTCTTATGATGGTGGGGAGAAACTCTTGTTTCTTTTACCGTGTTGATAGTCGGTTTTTTTCTCTAATATATGTAAAGCTTCAAGATAAACGTAGGCGTTTTCGGTCGGTGCATGGTCAATAATTTCTATGTTCTTTATAAGCTCAGCTCTTTCTGGTTCCTCCTGTTGTGTTTTTCCCTATAGTGAATGAAAATGGCCCCTTCTTGAAGATGACACGAGAGACGCTTGGAGAGTCTGGTAGTGGTCATCCCGATATAAGAATAAATGGTGGCATCCATCCACCGCAGCATGTGAATTCGTAGATGCCACTCCTTCTCTTCAAAGACGTTTCTGGGGGCGCCGGTTGTTTCTCTAAGAAGCTGGCTGGCTGGTTTTCATGTTTTTGTAATAAATTATGAGGCTAATTTTATCACTTTCTGTAGTGGGGGAGACATTTTCACTGGTTATTTTCCTTATAGCCTTTTCATCTTCCAAATATTTGTGGGTGCATATGATTTTTATAAAATATTTTTATAGCTCCACTTTGGTCGTTAGTTACGGTCGTTCTTTCTTGGTGCCATTTATTTATGGAGCCCTCGTTGGCGTTCGACCATACGTTTGAAAAGTTATTATTAATGAGAACTTGTGTAGACCTTTCGATTTCCCTGGTGGTTCTCTCCATGTGGAACAGTGTGTAAGGGCGCGCGGACGAAGGCCTCTACCACGATCTTTTATACCTGTCTGGGCACTCGCTGGACCCATTAAGGCATAGACCCGGGTTTGTGGGTTTCTTGTAAACCGTGGTGGTGTATCCCGTAGGGGTCTGCTGTACCCGAACGTCCAGGAAGGGTAGGGCACCGTCAACGCTGCGTTCACAGTACGTAAGTGGAGGACGGAGCATTCTTCGAAGGTGTTTCTTAAAGTTTCAAGGTCCTCTTCTCTGTTAACTTTTATGAAGGTATCGTCTATGTAGCGGTAGTATTGGGAGGGACAGGGGAATCTTATTGAAAACTCTTTCTTCGCACGACACTCATGTAGAAGTTGGCAAATAGAACCCCTAATTGGGGATCCCATTGCCACGCCGTCAATCTGGCAATAAAGATGTCCTCTGTGGGTCGTGAATGGTGCCTTCTTTGTACTATTTCAAGGAGGGATTTTAGGGCTTCCTCGGGGATGTTCAAAGCCTGTGTCTCCTCACATCTGTATACTCTGTCGAGGATGTGTTTCAATCGTCTCGTCGACTGGAACGTTCGTGAAGAGGCTCTCGACGTCAAGAGAGGCGATGATACCTGTAGACGGAGAGTCTCGGAGTTTACGTAAAAAGTCGGTAGATGACTGTAGACAATACCTGTCAGGGATATATGGCGTGAGGAGTTCATTGAGTCTCTTCGCGATTTTGTAAGTCGGGGTTGGGATTTGGCTTATAATAGGGCGAAGAGGATTTCCAGGCTTGTGGGTTTTTACGGTGCCGTAAATATACCCTGGATTAAAGTCACCCTGGGCAAGGGGAAGTCTGGGAGCATTCCTAGCGGCATGGATTCTTTCGACCGTCCTATTAATGTCTCGTCGGATGTCTTCGATGGGGTTCTTGTTGATTTTTCTGAATTTGGATTGATCAGCCAGTATTTGGTCCAGTTTCTCGTGATTATTCTGAGGTCTTGATGAGCACTAGGGCAGCAGCTTTGTCTGCCCTTCTTATTGTTATTTCCTTGGTTTGATTTCAAGTTTTTAGCAGTTTCTTTCAATTCTTCTGGTAAGGATGCGCTTCTGTATGGGGCTCCTCGTCGGTAAGGGCTTCTGCTAACAGTAAGGGCTGGAGGGAGTCGCTCGACCTGACCCTGCCTTCGTCCTCGAGGGACTGGATAGAGTCAAGGAGGACTTCGACCTCCAGGCGCTTGGCGTGTGGGTTTGGCTTTTTTGTCGACGTGGGTATTGAGCCCGAAGATTAAGGAGATCTTCTTCTTCGGGTGTCGGTTTATATTCCGTGAGGTTTGATGAAATCATTCTTTTTTTTCGGGGAATTTTCAAACTTCCTCCATTAAGCCTCACAAGTTTTCTTAGTATTCCACTTTCTCTCTTGCGGTAATCCTTCTGCTGTAGGCGCTGGAGGGCGGCATCAATGTCTGGACGGGGGGTTCCTTGGGAAGCTGCTTGTCTCTGTGTTTGTAGTGTATCTAATTCTCTTTTTATTTCTCTCCTCTCTTTCTTCTTCTCTTCCAGCTGGCGGAGCACCAATGTCTTCCTGAAGGATGTAGTGTTGTCTTCTCTCGTCGCAGCTGGATCATGGAGCCGTATGACCGCCACTACCAGACTCTCCAAGCGTCTCTCGTGTCATCTTCAAGAAGGGGCCATTTTCATTCACTATAGGGAAAAAACACAACAGGAGACCAGAGAGCTGAGCTTATAAAGAACATAGAAATTATTGACCATGCACCGGACCGAAAACGCCTACGTTATCTTGAAGCTTTACATATATTAGAGAAAAAACCGACTATCAACACGGTAAAAGAAACAGAGTTTCTCCCACCATCATAGAAGAAATGGCGCAGAAACCAACCGACTACGTATACATCCACGAGAGAGAGAGGAGATCGATGGGGGAGAGACAGAGAGAGAGAGAGAGAGAGAGATCGAGGGGGGAGACAGAGAGAGAGAGAGCAGGGGGGAGAGAGAGAGAGAGAGAAAGAGAAATAGAGAGAGAGAGAGCAGAGAGAAACAGAGAGAGAAAGAGAAAGAGAGAGAGAGAGCAGGCAGAGAGAGAAGAGAGAGCGTTAGAAGGAGCGAACGAGAGAGAGAGAGAGAGAGAGGAGGAAACTTGCAGAAAGAGAAATAGTAGAGAGCAAGAGAGAGAGAGAGCGGAAGAAGTAGAGAGAGAAAGCGGGAGAGAACGAGCGGAAGATATATCAATTGTACAGCCTAGCCGCCCAAGAGGTGGGTACCCCAAACAACACCCAACGACGCTAATAACCCCGTCCAAACTACGCAGGTCAGAACGCCTCAGGGGGAGATTTCGTTTCCATCCAACGACCAATTAAAATCCGTTCCCACCGACCCGCCCACCGATTGTACACGACCTTGCATGCTATAAATACTTGTAAACTGTATCTTAATTCCAACTGTACTGTAAAACTCTCATAGATGACTGCCTGTGTCGCTGTCGACAGTTAGAGGAATAAACCTAAGACAAATGAAAATCTTTACATGTCCCCTTGGAGGAACTTAATACACCAGCTACATGCTGACGAGAAAAAGATAAAATAAGAAGAATTGAGAAGATTCTATATAAATTAAAATGCGTTGAAACAGCTATTGTATTCAATGCTACTGCCTCTCAGAGAAGCCTCCTTTCCTTATTTTATTATTTTATTATTATTATATTATTATTATTATTATTATTATCATTATTATTATTATTATTTTATTATTATTTTATTATTTATTATTATTATTATTATTATTACTGTGTATGCTGGAAAACAGACCTTCTTTCAAACATGTTTTATTGGAATAATGGCAGAATTTACAGAATCTATTTTATACAAAGTTTTGTCAATACCGTCATACTCTTGCCTACGGAAAGAACATGACAGAATTGAGAGAATTTTGTATAAAATCAGTTCTGTAAAATTCTGCCATTATTTTCAAGAAATTATTATTATTATCATCATCATTTTATTAAAAGTAATGGCTACTTCAGCAGCGTTACACTTGTAGAGATTCTTCTCTATTTTCCGAATAGCGGCTTTTTCCGTGCTACTTAGACAGGCTAGTAGAGCGCCTATGGAGGTCATGATCAAATACAGAGTCAAAATTGGTGTATATATCTGAATTTTACTAAACGAGGACGGACACCGCTCCAAGATCAGTCCACCCTCAGCTTCCCAGCCCGAGGATGTCTGGCAGCTCCAGACGAAAGCTCGCTTGCTTCAAGAAAGAGAGAGAGAGAGAGAGAGAGAGAGAGAGAGAGAGAGAGAGAGAAGAGAGAGATCGTTAATGACTTTGACAACTATGGTATCATAGTTTATCTGTAAAATTCAAATATATACACCAATTTTGACTCTGTATTTGATCATGACCTCCATAGGCGCTCTACTAGCCTGTCTAAGTAGCACGGAAAAAGCCGCTATTCGAAAAATAGAGAAGAATCTCTACAAGTGTAACGCTGCTGAAGTAGCCATTACTTTTAATAAAGTATGCTTGAGAGAGGGTCTTCTTCCTAAGTATATATATTTTTTTTTTTCTATCACAGTCCTCCAATTCGACTGGGTAGTATTTATAGTGTGGGATTCCGGGTTGCATCCTGCCTCCTTAGGAGTCTTTTCTTACTGTACGACGTTTCTAGGATCACACTCTTCTGCATGAGTCCTGGAGCTATTATTATTATTATTATTATTATTATTATTATTATTTATTATTATTATTATTATTATATTATTATTATTATCTTTCAGAACGTGAAACCTATTCATGTGGAACAAACTCACCTAAGGGGCCACTTACTTGAAAATCAAGCTCCCACACGACGAGGTCAAGGAAAATACAGAAAGAAGAGACCCTACTTATTAAAAAAAGAAGGGGGAAAAATAAAATAATAAATTAAAAAATAGATAAAAACGTATCAAAATGCCACAGGAGAAAAGTACTAAGGAAGTAATGAACTTCTGAAGTTCCAATTAAAAAACTTCCTCTGGGAGACTGTACATTACAGTCCTAGATAAAGGACCCCGAACTGTGTGTGGGGGGAAGGGGGTTGTCACTATCTAGGAATGGACATCATAGGATCTAAAATGCTGAATAAAAGATCTGAAAGGATTATACGGCAGAGCCCGACGGAACTGGTACTATCCAATGTTCCTTCTCTAGCCCAGGCCCAGAGAAAAGACAAGAAAGGGAAAATCAAAGCGAGTGGACGTTCGCAGTTTCAATATATTCCAGGTTTTGCCTCTCGAAGCTTTGCTCTTGTAAAACATAAATTCAGTGGTATTTTAATACCATTAATTAGTATACTTATCTCCGAAGTCCGTGCGTTAAAATTGGCAACATACTTTAGGAGTCTACTGTTGTAAGAGTAGGTCAATATATAGGAATATCCATATACACGTATATATACATATTTATATATATATATATATATATATATATAGATATATATATATATATATATACATACACACATACTATATATACATATATATATATATAATATATATGTATGTATGTATGTATACTTATACATATATATTCTATATAAACGGTATATATATATATATATATTATATATATATATATATATATATATATATTATATGCTAAGAAATATAGCCTTGGCCTGTCCATCGATTTATCTCTTTATAATATATATAAGATAAAAAGTCCAGTGACTATTTCCTCCTTGAACGGCAAAGACGCTATAAATCTCTTCGATTTCCATTCACATCTGAAAGGAGGTCGTAAATCATCATTCATTATTTATCGTTACAAATCAAAATACAAAAGGGAAAAAAAAAAAAAAAAAAAAAAAAAAAAAAAAAAAAAGAGAATAAAATTCCGGCTAAATTTCGCGAGTCGATATCGCGTGACAATAACTGCCCACTCGCCTGCTTTTTGACGTCCCTCCACCAATCAGGGATCAGTGCCACCGCAATTGCCGTCTGGGGGAGTTGCGTCCGTCCCATATACTTTCGTTCGGTGAATCGATAGATCGTTTCATTTCCTTCGTTCTTAACGATTCATCGTTGGTTTAAAGTTTCATCATCATTAAAGGAATATAGATAAGGGGAATGGTGTGAAATCAGAGCTGAACGAATCGAGAGAGATCGATTTTCACTTTTTGAAAAGTGACGAAACTTGACGGAACATTCGCCCGTGACTGGATCTCTGTCGTGGCACCCACCTGCGACATCACGAGCAATGGCGGCCTTTGAAAGAGGGACTCCTCGTGACACGCGATCTCTCAGAGAGCGAAGAAGAAGAAGGGCCAACCCCCTTGGCACGGTGACCCCCTCGCAAACGTCAACACCGACCCACCCGGTCCGGAAGTCAGTTTGGGACACAGGTGCGCGGAAGAAGAAAGTCGTGGGACTGAAAAATCAGTGAAGAAGAAGAAGAATTTTTTTTATTTATTTGAGAAGGTGATTTCAAGAAGAATTTTGAGATTTATTTGTGAAGGTGATATCGAAATAGTCGATTTAGAAGTTGCGATGTGACGCTAAAGTGACGTTGTAATTAAAAGAGGAGTGAATTAAGTTTTGCGTTGTATACAAGACAGGAGTTTGGAGACTGTAATTAGCATAGGCCTAACCATGTTGTTCAAAGTGTTGAAATTATCGTAACTTCTCAAAGAAACGAAAAAGTGGAATTTTGTGATTTGTAAAAGGCCTTTAAATACTGGCAAAAGACAACATAAAATAAATATACGATGATGAACTGAATTAAAATACCATTTAACCAAGACATTTTTATGAAGTGAAGAATTAAAATAAATAGCTGTGAAAATGCGGTTATGAACAAACAAAGGGATAAACGAATCAATAAATGTTTTCATTCAATAATTTTCCAAACAGTGTAAATGAAAACAATTCATTTTAAAACACTGAGGAGAAATGAGATGGAATTATGAACATGTAAAGAAAAAACGAATACAAAATTTGACGTTAACTGAAGAAAATCCCGGAAATGCTAATGAATGAAAACCTGAACACAAGACGATAATTAACGAAAATCCGAATAAGAAAAAGTTAATTAATGAAATTTGGGAACAAAGTGTTAACTGGTGAGAATCTGCAGCGAGAGACGATAACTGATGATATAATCCTGAACACCGGAAGTGAATGTACGTGGAAAAAAAAAAAAACCTTTTAAGACGGTTGGAAGTGAGGAAAAGACAGAGTTACGAATGGAATAATAATAATAATAATAATAATAATAATAATAATAATAATAATAATAATAATAATAATAATAATAATAATAATAATAATAATAGCGCGAAAAGTGCAAGATGCAAATCAGAACCTCAAACTATTAAAAAAAACCATTCGAAAAAAAAATTTAATAATAAATAAAAATATAAACAATAGTTATAAAACAACAGCAAAAAATATCATTAGTTTTTCCCCTCTTTTAGAGCGACAGAGAAACTTCCATTCTTACCAAAGAACCGTGAAGGGTACCTTAGGGAAAGAGTTATTATTATTATTATTATTATTATTATTATTATTATTATTATTTATTATTATTATTATTATTCTTCGGAAGATGAACCCTTTTCATGTGTGGAACAATCTATATATATATATATATATATATATATATATATATATATATATACTATATTATATAATATATATATATATATATATCAATAAACAGATAAATATGTATTAAAGTGGATACTATACCTTTACATTTCAATAACACAAAATCATTTTAAACCACATTTTTTTATTACATTTGTTTTCAGTTTAAAAACTCCTACAAGGAAAGTGAGGAAATAAGAAAAGTCAAAACTCCGCAGTTTCATCCTTTAAAGGAAGACTATAGGTCTTTATCCAACAACATAAAAAAAAACCAGAAAATAAAAAAAAAATCACAAAAACATCAGCGCTCATCCAATCTTGACTTTGGCCGACTGCGAGCTGAAGTTATTCCCTAAGTTCGAGATTCACATATCAATAGAAATGGGTGAGTATCTTTGCGTAATTTTTTTAGTGCTAAAATTATAATTTTTCTCCGGAGGGAGGTAATGCCGTCAGCGCACTTCATGCGGTGCACTGTAAGCATTACTTAAGGTTCTTTGCAGCGTGCCTTCGGCCCCTAGCTGCAACTCCTTTCGTTCTTTTTACCGTACCTCCTTAAATGTTCTCTTTCTTCCATCTTGCTTTCCACCCTCTCCTAACAGTTGAGTCACAGTGCAACTGCTTTGAAGTTTTCCTCCTGTTACACCTTTCAGACCTCTATACTGCCAAGTTCCGTTACAGCGCTGAATGACCTATGACCTCATAGGTCCCAGCGCTTGGCTTTTGGCCTAAATCCAATATTAAAAGAGAATTCTCATCCATACAGGAGAATCGTATCATGATATAGTATTGCAGATCAGAAACCGCTGAAGCTCTTAAAAATGAGAAATAGGAGCGTACCAATCTCCTTTTTTAATCATCTAACACTAAAAATATAAAGAAACAGAAATAAAATTTAAAAAAAAAAACGTAAAACCATAAGAATATACTTTCTCTTTTCTTGAGTACACTTTAAAAATTTCGATTTTCTCGAATGCTTTTTATTTTATATTTTTGTTTTTTCTCACAATATATTATGTTGGGCGGAAGTTTGACAAGTTATTGGCTTTAGTCGGCTTTCTGTCAAAAAATGAGTATGCTGTCACAATAATAATAATAATAATAATAATAATAATAATAATAATAATAATAATAATTACAATATAATAATAATAATAATAATAATAATAATATATAATAATAATAATAATACTCTGTTTTGTTAAAGTAATGACAGCATCAGTGGACCTGATTTTATATATGGTCTTTTCAATTCTTATTATTTTCTTCTCATACATATTCCACCGATGCTGCCTTTCTCTTTAACAAAACATGTTTGAGAGAGGGTCGGTCTCCTACCTTCAAATAATAATAATAATAAAAATAATAATAATAACAATGGTAGAATCGTAGAATAAACGTAACATCACGATAACGTGCAACAAGTAAAAACATTGAATATAAAACGTTTAATTACAGAATTAGTAACAGCGGCAAAATGACCGTCTTCGAGAGTAAAGAAAACGAGCGCCCGTCGCGTTCATAAAATTAGGAAAACGTTTCGTGGCGTTTTTCGCTGAACACCCAACGCTTTTTTGTCCTCTATTGCAAAATTGACACCACGCTAGCTCGTGCAAGTGGTGTCACACTAACACGAACACGAAATCGTTCAAGTTGGCCTTTAATACTGAGTACAAAGTGGAACGTTCAGCGGAAAAATACCGGTGTTAAAAGATGACAGAAAACCGTCTTGCGCGTGACACCGTCTGGCGAACGAAGAGGACGAGGAATCAGATCAGCGTAACCTTCGTCGATAAATATTTTATTTCTGGATATTTTTTTGCTGGTTTACTAAAATTTTTTTATATATTAATTTTGTCTTCATTCAATTATACTTCTCCCTTATTCTCTTTGCGATGTTTTTTTTTTCCACTCCGCTCCTTACGCCCTCACAAAAAAAAAAAAAATCCGCGTTACGAACGATAGCAAAATGTCCATTGATTAATTGACCCAGTTTCAGACGTCAAATATCAAGATATCATCGCCTTTTTTGAGTAAAGAGAAGGATCAAGAGTGAACTACGGACTGTGGATAAAATGGCAAGAAACTCTAACGCGATGGATTCATTAAGCAACGTAGAATTCGTTCACGACTTGCACAACCAATAAATGAAACACAATTACCATAATCCCTCTTGAATATTCCTGAAACTCGCAATTGTATTTAGGCTTCTGGTGCCAGCGGCAATCGGTAACCTCGAGACCCAAAAGGCCAACAGATTGAGCGCTTGAATTAATATCCAATTCATCTTGGAGCACAAGAAACTGTAACTGGTTCAGGCATATGCAGAGGTAAATATCGAATCGAATATGAACAAAAGGGGCGTTGCTTATCCATTCCAACGGCTTTCAGGCCAATTCTTTCAAAGTGCTAAGGTTTCGTACAAATTCCAGTCGAGCTTCGTAGTTCTCAAGGCGTTTTTTTCGTTTACGTTTCGAAACAATAATAATAATAAAAAAAAAACTAGACCAAAGTTTCATTCACTATTTGCACAATCTGCTGCATAATCAGAAGCATCTAGCGTGACATAATTTAATCAAATATATGTAGATCATATCTAAATTGTCAAAATTCATAACCTCAGAAAACTTAACCAACGTGAATGACAGGTGGCTGGCTCAATTTAAGCCGGCTAGCGTTAGGCCAGCAAGGTTGAGGAGTTGTAGGAAGATAACAGGTTTGGCGTGGACCAATGGACTCTGACCACCCTGTAGAGACGAATTCGAATCATGCGCATTTACATTTTCGGGGCATTTTCCTTCTTTTTCTGAGCGTATATCGTTGCGCGTTTATTTATTTATTTTTTCTTTTTTTGCCATTTTCCATATTCCATTCATTGATTCTTTTTTACATTTTGTTTATTAGTTTCCGTTTATTTCGTCACGTATTGTCTGGCCGTTTTCCATACTGAATTCAAAGAGTTTTTAAAATTTTGTTTATCATCTTCCATACTTCCATCCGGGGGGGACACGTCAAGTCACTTGCGACTGCGCATGCGCGTACAACGTAGCACCTTGCTATTTCAATATTTTATCCGAGAAGGCCGACGGCAACGAAAACTGAATGGCATTACCTGACAAAGGCCCACAGGAAACGAAAAGACGAGATAAAAAAAATAATGAGCTCTGACAATCCAGGCGACGTTCAATGCCATTATTATTATTATTATTATTATTATTATTATTATTATTATATTATTATTATTATTATTATTATTATTATTATTATTATTATTATTACTACTACTGAGTGCGCGGAGTTCCCCCATCTTGTCGGTTAGTTGGCCTTTAACCTTAAATAAAATCAAAACTACTGAGGCTAGAGGGCTGCAATTAGGTGTGTTTGATGCTTGGAGGGTGGATGATCCACATACCAATTTGCAGCCCTCTAGCATCAGTGATTTTTAAGATCTGAGTTCGGACAGAGAAAGTGCGGACGGAGAGACATATGGCCATCTCAGTTATCATTATTATTATCATCATTTTTATTATTATTATATTATAGAACTAATAGTTATTATTATTATTATTACAATTATCATTATTATTATTTTTGCTCTATCACAATCCTCCAATTCGACTGGGTGGTATTTATAGTGTGGGGTTCCGGGTTGCTTCCTGCCTCCTTAAGAGTCCATCACTTTTCTTACTATGTGCGCCGTTTCTAGGATCACACTCTTCTGCATGAGTCCTGGAGCTACTTCAGCCTCTAGTTTTTCTAGATTCCTTTTCAGGGATCTTGGGATCGTGCCTAGTGTTCCTATGATTATGGGTACAATTTCCACTGGCATATCCCATATCCTTCTTACTCCTATTTTCAGGTCTTGATACTTATCCATTTTTCCCCTCTCTTTCTCTTCAACTCTGGTGTCCCATGGTATTGCGACATCAATGAATGATACTTTCTTCTTGATTTTGTCAATCAACGTCACGTTTGGTCTATTTGCACGTATCACCCTATCTGCCCTGATACCATAGTCCCAGAGGATCTTTCCTGATCGTTTTCTATCACTCCTTCAGGTTGGTGCTCGCACCACTTATTACTGCAAGGTAGCTGATGTTTCTTGCACAGGCTCCAGTGGAGGGCTTTTGCCACTGAATCATGCCTCTTTTTGTACTGGTTCTGTGCAAGTGTCGGACATTCGCTTGCTATGTGGTTTATGGTTTCATTTTTCGTATTGCACTTCCTACATATGGGAGAGATGTTATTTCCATCTATCGTTCTTTGGACATATCTAGTGCCGCTGTTATCATTCCTTCAGTTTTCTTCTTGAGCTCTCCCCTCTGTAACCATTGCCATGTGTCATCGCTGGCTAGTTCTTTAGTTTGTCTCATGTATTGTCCGTGCATTGGTTTGTTGTGCCATTCCTCTGTTCGGTTTGTCATTCTCCTGTCTCTATATTTCTGGGTCTTCGTCTACTTTTATCAGTCCTTCTTCCCATACACTCTTTAGCCACTCGTCTTCACTGGTCTTCATATATTGCCCCAGTGCTCTGTTCTCGATGTTGACGCAGTCCTCTATATTTAGTAGTCCTCTCCCTCCTTCCTTTCGTGTTATGTATAGTCTGTCCGTATTTGCTCTTGGGTGTAGTGCTTTGTGTATTGTCATATGTTTCCTAGTTTTCTGGTCTATGCTGCGGAGTTCTGCCTTCGTCCATTACACTATTCCTGCGCTGTATCTGATTACTGGCACTGTCCATGTGTTTATGGCTTTTATCATATCTCCGGCGTTGAGTTTTGACTTGAGTATCGCCTTGGGTCTCTGCCTATATTCTTTCCTGATCGTGTCTTTCACTTCTTGGCGTTTTATATCCCCTCCTTCCATCATTCCCAGGTATTTGTATCCCGTCTCATCTATGTGTTTGATGTTGCTCCCATCTGGTAGTTTTATCCCTTCAGTCCTTGTTACTTTGCCCTTTTGTATGTTCACAAAGGCACATTTATTCTTATTATTATTATTATTATTATTATTATTATTATTATTCAGAACTGCATTAACAGCAAAAATATGTCAGCAGATATAAACTAGCACTATAAACAGCATAATGAAATTATGAAAAATAAGCTTGTCAGAGCAAACCTCCAGGAGCGAAACTGTTGCAAGGTCTGAAAACCACGGTTTCTCGGTTACCAGAATGTCTATTATCTGAAATCTACTACCAGCCGCGGGAAAAATGACCGAAGAAAACTTATAAGAGTCGATCATAATAATACTGATCAAAACGATGGTAAAAAAACAATATAATTAGTTTTAAACTTTGTCTTTATCGTAAATGATATGAAGTGTTTTCGTTATCATCATTAAACCTAAAACGAGCTCACGGTTATATTAAACGAAAAAAATTTACTCACCAAATAAATTTTGAGAAATGTGAATGGTAACACAAACACACACACACACACACACACACACACACACACACACACACATATATATACATATATATATATATATATATATATATATATATATATATATATATATATATATATGTGTGTGTGTGTGTGTGTGTTGTGTGTGTGTATGTGTGTTTCAATAAACATATTTATTTCACTGATGCCCTGAATGTTCAATTTCACAACTTCAACTATATAGAAAAAAAGTCTATAGCGATGTAAATAGAAATAAAACTCATTATAATCAAAACTTTTAACCTTATGGACGCTTGAAATTTAGATATTAAGAATCTTGAGGGCGTTTATAAAGGTAAAAATTGTATTAAGAATCTCTAAGGTGTTTATAAAGGAAAAAATTATAGTCTAATGTCAATTTTTTTTTTTGCCTGAAGAAAAACTTTGAAAGTCAAACCAGCAGGAAATTTCAGAGTAAAACAACGAAATAAAACGTGGGTCTGCCCCTCTTTCCTCCATTATTGCATTTCCTGTCTTTATTTTTTTCCAAGGCTTTTTTTCGCTCTGTCTTTATCATATCCCACCGAAACTCAGAACTCCGACTTCAGTTACGTTCGGCGTTGAAGCCGTGGGTCACAAGAAGACCCGAGAAGCCAACATATCACGATACCTAGCTTTTTGCCACCTGGCCATAAGTCGTAGGTGCTGGTATCAGATGCCTAAGGCCTGTAGTAAGTTCCTTGGCATTGATTTTTGGGATGACTTTGCTTTTCTGGAAATCGAAAAGTAATAAAATTTTATTCTATGATGAATCGCCATTAGATTTTGAAATTTAAAGTTTTCCCTTTTAATGCGCACATTTGTTAGTTATGTTACTAAATGCATTAAAAATAATTCAAAATGCAACCGGCTTTCAACTTTCATCACGTTCGTTGTAGAGAAATGGATATTCCTTTCGTGAATATACGAGTATGTATGTATGTTTACACACACATACATACATACATAATACGTGTGATATTATTATATATATATATATATTATATATATATATATATATATATTATATATATAATCTATATATATATATAATATATATATACATATATTATATATATAACATACATATAAAGGATATATGCCACAAAGGAAAATAAATGACGGAGTATCCGCAAGACCTTTCACTAAGCAGAAACTGCTTAGTGAAGGACGTTTTAACGTCGAAAGGTCTTGCTGATACTCCGTCGTTTATTTTCCTTCGTGGCATATATCTTTATTTTATGGATTTATCACGTTCCTCAACTTTCGTGATTCAGTTATACATACACACACACACACCCACACACACACACCACACACACACACATATATATATATATATATATATATATATATATATATATATATATATTACTCATAAATATACCTTTAGAAAGACATGGGTCACGCCTACTAGATATTATAAATCTCTCTCTCTCTCTCTCTCTCTTCTCTCTCTCTCTCTCTCTCTCTCTCTCTGTCAACACACACACACACACACACACACACAGACAAGAATCTGGCGAAAGCTTAGCCATTAAGTTCACTCACGCGAATCAATAAGCGTCGTAACATTGCAAATGGAATCGATACCTTGCCAGGATTTGCAACCTGTGGCCTAGGTCGATATGGTCCTGTTGACGACGAGAACGGACACTCACGCGTGCACGTGCGCATTATCCTACGATTGTGCATCACACGTGGACGAAGTCCCGGCGTATTAATTCATTTGAAGAAGAGAAGGAGGCAGTCTTCTTTATTCCGTGAAACAGGTTCATTGAAATCGCCTCTCGCTCGCTCTGATGGCTTGTCCTTCGAGGGTTTCAGTAATGGCCACAGGAGCTTATTATATATGCCAGACCGATTTGCTTTCCCTGGTGGTCACCCGTCCAAGCACTGCCCAATGCAATGAAACATCTATATGGTTTGAAAGGTGTAACTGGAGGAAAACCTCAAAGCACCATGAAACAATCGTTAAGAGAAGGTGGAAAGTCAGACGAAAGAAAGCGAATATGAACGGAGGTACAGTAAAAAGAAGGAAAGGGGGGTTGCAGCTTGGGGCCGAAAGAAGGGACGCTGCAAAGAGTGTACCGCATGAGGTTCACTGACGGCACCATTGCCCCTTCGGAGCAAATCTCGCACTGGCCTTTTTCTTTTGGCGATATGACATTCCTGAGATCTCTCCTTTCTCTGCCTTCTTGAATTTCTATTGCATTTCGTAATTATTCACTTCACCTCCATCTTGAAGCTCTGTTGCATCCAGGAATTATCCACTGAATCCACTTCCATCTTGAAACTCGGGAATTTTTCATTTAAACTTGAACCACGAGGCTATATTGCATCCCGGAATTATACATTTCACTTCCTTCATGACATTCCTTAGCAAAGAAAAATTGATTCACTTCACTTTCATCGCGAGGTTCTATTGCATAGCGGAATTATTCATTTCACTTCTACTATGAAATTCCTTTGCATCCCAGAATTCTTCATTTCACGTCTGCCATGAGATTCTTTTGCGACCCAGAATTATTATCTTTAAGTTCCATTTTTCATTCCAATGATATTGCGCCCCAGAATTATTATCTTCACTTCCATCATCCAATTATATTGCCTCCCAGAATAATTCATTTCACGTCCATCATCTAGTTTTTTGCATACCGGAATTATTCATTTCACTTCCAAAATGTTATTCCTTTGCACCACGTAATTATTAACTTCACTTATTTATTGAGATTCTTTTGCATCCCAGAATTATTAATATCACTTCCATCAGGTAATTATTTTGCATATCAGAATTATTAACTTCACTTCCATCATGAAATTATTTGCACCACGTAATTATTCACTTTATTTATTTCTTGAGATTCTTTTGCATCCCAGAATTATTAATATCACTTCCATCAGGTAATTATTTTGCATCTCAGAATTATCAACTTCGCTTCCATCATGAAGTTATTTTGCATCACAGAGGTTATTCATTTCACTTCCATAACTTCTTTTGCATCTCAGAATTATCAACTTCACTTCTTTTGCATCTCAGAATTATCAACTTCACTTCTTTTGCATCTCAGAATTATCAACTTCACTTCCATCATGAAGTTAGTTTGCATCACAGAAGTTACTCATTTCCCTTCTATCACTTCTTTTGCATCTCAGAATTATTAACTTCACTTCCATCATGGAGTTATTTTGCATCACAGAGGTTATTCATTTCACTTCCATCACTTCTTTTACATCATGAAGTTATTTTCCATCATAAAGTTATTTTGCATCACAGAAGTTATTCAACTTCTTCCGCATCCCAGAATGCTTCTCCTCACAATCCCTCTCTCTTCCTTTGCCAGGTCGCACCCTTCCAGTTCCAGTCCTGTGCCAAGTGTGCGGAGACAAGTCCTACGGGAAGCACTACGGCGTCTTCTGCTGCGACGGCTGCTCCTGCTTCTTCAAGAGATCCATCAGGAAAGGCGTCAACTACTCTTGCATCTGTGAGTGAGCGAGCCACCCGTTTCCTTTTTACTTAACTGGAATTCGGTTCTTGTGGACTATAGATCGAGACGAATTCGGTTCGAATTCGGTTCTTGTGGAACCGAGATCGAGAAGAATTCGATTCTTGTGGACCTGAGATCAAGGCGAATTCGGTTCTTATGGACCCGAGATCGAGGCGAATTCGGTTCTTGCGGACCCGAGGTCGGGGCGAATTCGGTTCTTGCGGACCCGAGATCGAGGTGAATTCGGCTCTTGTGGACCTGAGATCAAGGCGAATTCGGTTCTTACGGACCCGAGATCGAGGCGAATTCGGTTCTTGCGGACCCGAGATCGAGGTGCATTCGGTTCTTGCGGACCCGAGATCGAGAAGAATTCGGTTCTTGTGGAACCCAGATCGAGAAAAATTCGGCTTCTCGTGAACCCAAGATGGAAACAAATTCGTTTTTTTGTGGACCTGAGATCGAGATAGATTCAGGTTTTTTTTTTTTTTTTGTGGCCCCAAGATCCAGACAAATTTAGTTTTTAATGGACCTGAGATCGAGACAAATTCAGTTTCTCGTGAACCCAAGATCGAAGCGAGTTCAGTTCTTGTCGTCAGATTGTGTGGAAACCGAGGTCGAGGCAAGTTCCGTTTACTTGAATAACAAAAATGTATACGTATAGCCCGCCTTCAAGAACGCTTCAGTTTGAATAACAAACAGAAAAAGTTAATTTGAATTCACATGTCTAATTTGTTTTTAAGCACACTCTAATATATATATATATATATATATATATATATATATATATATATATATATATATATATGTATATATATGTATGTGGGCAAGAAAAAATTAATTCGGCAAAAAGATATTGGCACCCAAAAATCGCGTCCTATCCGCTAATAAGAGATAAGCAGGGAACGTGAATAATATGGTACTTGGGTGAAGCATAGGAATGTAGATCTATAAAATCTTGTCAGAAATATTCAAGAAAAGGAAAACAATCACTCAATTAATTTTTTTTTTTTTAGTTCACATTCATATTTCGCTCTTGCATGACTGTTATTGCACTGCTTTGAACTTGAGAACTTAATACGTTCTTTTGAGTTTTTTTTTTCTGGTTTTTTAGGTAAATAGTTGTTGGAAGGTTTAATTAATGTAACTGCGTCATTTTACAAGAGCATTCTTCATCTACAATGAAACCTAATTGTGACTTGCGTTAATAACAGAAAAAAAGGATAAAAATTATAAAATATAATTAAAGTCAATTTTCGGTTTATATAAGGACTAATAAGATATGCACATGTATATACATATATATATATATATATATAGATATAATATATATATTAATACATGTGTATATTATGTCCTTATAGAAACCGAAAATTATCTATATATATATATATATACATATATAAAGATATACACAATATAATACATATGTATATATATATCGTTTTTGAAAATTGTATAATTTTCAATATAATTTCACATAATATCTGTTTATTTCTCTCCCTTTTCATTTAATATTTTTTCTCCTTGTATACTATATT
>NC_087215.1:75771822-75789322 GCF_015104395.2 Macrobrachium nipponense | reverse complement strand
ATTAAATATCTCCCAAAGTGCTTTCAAAAACTTTTCCATGACTTCAGGGCCTGGCTAGACAAGGGCTTTAAATTCCGGTCCCGTTAACCTCTGCATGGAACCAATAAAGAAGAATCATTCGGTGAAACCAAAGTGTCTTCTGACGCTATCATCCAGAGCAGAGGTTATCAACGTGGGTCTCGCAACCCCACGCCCTTCAAATCCTCAGGTGTTCCGAAGGGTGATTCATGCGTCACATCTTATGCCTGTGATGCTAGTGACCAACACCGCAATAAAAACCACCACAATTTCAGCTGCCTTACTATTGTCATTATCATCATTAATATTATTACTATTATCATTATATTACGAGCTTGTTGGCGCGCTCCATGCTCGCTGGAACCAGGGCTGCTGTCTCCCCTACCCCTTCAATCTCCTACCTACCCAGCCCCACCTGGGGCGTACAAACAGGTTTCCAGGAGGAGGGTGGATGTCTCCGTTACCAAACACGCCGCCACCCGGGGCGTACAAACAGGTTTCCAGGAGGGAGGTGGATGTCTCCGCTACCAAACCCGTCTCCCTCGGGGCGGACAAACCGTTTTGCATGGGGTGGGAGGCTGTGGCATGTCTCCCTTACTGTTATCCGGGGGAGGACATGCGAGATCAGATCCTCTCGGATTTTATTATTATTATTATTATTATTATTATTCAAAGGATGTAGAACCCCATTCATAAGGAAACAAGCCCACCAAAGGGGCCACTGACTTGAATTTGGAGCTTCCAAAGAATATGTTGCTCATTAGGAAGAAGTAAGAAAAAGATTGTTCTGGATAAGGTAAATCAGAATCCTTAAGATGGAGCCGCCATTTCCAGACAACATATTCCAGGAGCTTTCTAAATATCCAGGAAGCGAGAGAGTGTCTGCAATATAGGGGTGAGTGGCGCAGTGTCTGTCTGTGTGTAAGGGGATTCGATACGTTGCTGATGAGCCTTCTATGGATATATGAAGTGGAAAAGGCTGTGGAGGCTTAATTTGCGATTGGATTCATCTTGGACTAGTGGTTTACGTGCTCGCCTACCGATTCGGTAGTCTTGAGTTCGATTCCCCGCTCTGCCAACGTGGAATCATTGGAATTTGTTTCCTGTGATTAGAAATTCATTTCTCGATGTAATGTGGTTCGGATCCCACAATAAGCTGTAGGTCCCGTTGCTAAGTAACCAATTGGTTCCTGCCACGTCAAAGATATCTAACCCTTCGGGCCAATCCTAGGAGAGCTGTCAATAAGCTCAGTGGTCTGGTTAAACTAAGGTATACTTAACTTTGTGTAGTCATCTCCCCTTACAAAAATCAGGTTGATGTTAAAAAAGTAGAAATTAGCTTGGAAAACAGTTAAGAATTCCTTCATTTTCTTCTTGAAAAAATCAACTTAAGATACAATTCAATAAATGAATCCAAATCCAAGATGCATTTGACCTCACAAGTGCAAATTATTTTATTATTCTAAGCGTAACTAAAAAAAATCTAAGTAAGACTATGGGTCGAATGCTTTTTTATTGCAAGTTGAGGATAAACCTCATCAGAGCTTCATCGACTAAACCACTTAGATTTTTTTTTTTTCTTTAGATGTTTACAAAAGAAGTCGGCCATTTTGTCCCGCCCATTTCGATCGAAGCGCTATAAGAGGACCTCTTTGGTCTTTCGCCTCCAGCTCAACGGTAAGAACGCGTTTCCTAAAATCACTACCAACTTACCAAGTCAGCGGGACCACCCCACCCCCCCTCGACCACCCCTCCCAATGAATATGTGATGCGAAACTTGACGTTTTTACTGCTCACGGCTTTTACGAGCGAGGCAACTCCTGGAACTCCTCTCCCCGCTTCCTTGTCTAAATAATGAACTGAAACTCAGGGATAATGTACTATTATACCTCAGCGTTATGGATTATTGTTAATCTACTACAAAGACCGCGAGTCCAAGAATGATGTCATTAGCTTAGTCTAAAGGCAGGGCGTTTGCTTTCGAGGGGGGTTACTCAACGGATTGGTGAAATGTAGATGACGTCGATGGCATGAAAAAAGAAAAAAGGAAATGTTAATGTATTCCACTTTAATGTTACCATATTAGGCCAACTCTCATTAAACTGTTAATAAACCTCTAATGTTCCCCCAGCTCCTGGGTAAACTGTAAAAGCTCAGGGCGTCAATATTTACTAATAGTAATCTCCAAAGTTCCTCCTCCCCCAAAAAAATTATTTCGTTGAAGAAAAAATAAAGAGAGGAAAATACTAATTCCATTAACAAATTAGGCTTACATTCACATAACTTTTATTAATTCCTAATGTTCCTCCAAAACCAGGGTAAACCGTAAGCTCAGGCCGTAAATACTCACTACCCATGATCCTACAAAGAAAACAAGGCCCGATCTCCAGGTTACTCGGGGCGCGTGCAAGATTTTCCCTTCACACATAAGTAGTGAACTTTACAGTCCTAACTTTCAGCATAAATTAAAACGTGCTAAAATCTACGGTGAAATAGAGCCTCGTTTTACCTAGGAAAATCAAAATAAATACGATATATTCTATTAGAAATAATAGAATATGTTTTTACATTTTCATCCTAATAAATAAATCGCAAATATTCTATCCTAAAATTCCTTCAACCCAACGCGAAACACCTTCTTAGGCTCTTCCATTAGACCTTCCCTACCCTACCAACCAACAACAGCAATTTTCTAACCCCCACCCCCCACCCCCCTAACAACAACAACAACAACAAGAGCAAAGTAGAAAAAATAACAATTTTTTAAAAGAAAAAGAGAGAGAGAGAGAGAGAGAGAGAGAGAGAGAGAGAGAGAGAGAGAGAGAGAGAGAGAGAAGTGATTCCATAACCAGGAGTCGTTCCAGCCAATCGTGCAATCACGCATATCGGAGGGAGTAGTAAGGCGGGATCCATTGGCTCGTAAAAGCGGCTCTGAATTTTTCATGCAATGGTTACTTGCCAGAGGCGCCCCCCCCCCCCCCCCCCCCCCCGCCCCCCCCCAGTGCTCTGATTTCCTCCCACCATGGGCTTTCTTCAGAGACAATGGCACCTATAATGCCAGCAGCGACAGTGAACCAGCTTAGGCGAACGTGTCGTATTTGCGTATGTGTGCCCAACCTCAAGAGATGTGAGAATTTTTTTTCATATATATATATTTTTTCTTAGTTTCTACGAATGGTTTATAGTTACCGTCTTTTTACGTAAGCCGTCAATTTTGCTCTCTCTCTCTCTTTCTCTTTATATATATATATATACTATATATATATATATATAATATATATATATATACTATATATATATTTGAAACTAATTCCCATAAACCCCCGAACTATCGGCTCACTCTTCCAAGTCAAGGATAAGATCAGCCCCCTGTTTGCCTCCGGTGTCGTTTATAAGTATAATTGTCCCAGATGTGATCTCGGCACTTACATCGGTTGCACCAGGAGGCTGGCTAAAACAAAGTCCGAATTTCCTCTCATCAAGGAATTAGCCATAGAACGGGTTGTCGACTATCAAATCCAGAACAATCTAACATAAGAAATCACAGTAAAAGTTGCAAAACACACATAGATGCCAGTCATTTTAATATTGTAGGAAGAACCCGACATATAGACGAACTAAACCACCCTTGAATCAATAGTAATCAAGCTAACTGTACCTTCTCTTAACCACCAATCGTCTTCACCCAACTGTTTATTGCCTAATTACCTGTTGTTTTGTTTACACTCCTCTCCATCAACAATTTTTCGTGTCAGTTCTCCTTCCGCTACCGCTGTGGGTAGGCGTCTTGTTCGTTCTATTATTATTATTTATTATTATATTTTTCTATTATTATTATTATTATTATTTTTTTTTTTTTAACTAATTTGTTTCTCTGTATTCGCTCCTAGCCCTTTCACTGTTATTCTGTGTTTCTGTTTTTACTCTGTTTTTTATTCTTAATTTATTAAAAGGTTTTTAATTTTGGTGTTGGTAAACATTGTGTGTATCTTTTTACTTATACGCAATTGATGTGTAACGTTTCAGCCATGGAAAATGTATCAAGCTGATACGAAACGTCGGCGCAAATAAATGGATGAAAGACAGAACGCGTCTCCCTACTCCAATATGTCTATCCCTGAGTGATTGCTCCTGTCTCCATACTACTTATATATATATATATATATATATATATATATATATATATATATATATATATATATATATATATATATATATATATATATATATATATATATATTCTGAGAATAATTTTTAATTTTCTTTTTACGCAAGCCGTCAGTTTTGCTCTTCTCGCTCTCTCTCTCTCTCTCTCTCTCTCTCTCTCTCTCTCTCTCTCTCTCTCTCTCTCTGTCTTAAATATATATATATATATATATATATATATATATATATATATATATATGATATATATATATATAAGGAAAGAGGGAGTCTCGATGTACCAAAATCTACGTAGATAGTACTAAGTGTCCCAGAGCTGGCCATTATCGGAGTCGATATCTTTTCTTAATGGTCGACTCTAGCTTTCCAAGCCTCGCGTCGACATGGGCCACCCTTTTAGAGACGGAATTATTCCCTGACGAAGAATTTCACCAAACACCTTCTCATCCACTCTTGCATGGTGAGCAGGTGCTACCAGCGGCATCCGGCATTCGATGTGAGTACCCATCCAAGGATCGGCCAGACCACAGTTGTTGCTAAACGTCGCTGTTTTTTGTAGCGAAGGAATAGACGATCTATCACTTGCCGTTGGCTACAGTTGCTGTATGGTGACGCTATAGGTAATAATTAATGATAATAATTTTTTGGAAGGTCTTATATCACCGCCATCTTGAATTGATTCAATTCAAGATGGCGGTGCTTATATTCGCTTGGAATATTCTTCCTGGCTCTCTCTGGCGGATAACGAATTTAATGGACGAGTCACCGATACGCGATCACTCGAATCACTGCGGAGTTCTGGCGAACTTGTTGTAAGAGTGTGGACGCTATGTTCTGAAGGGAATTTCAAATTATAACCATAATTATATAAGGTCTCTTTGCAACACAGAAGTGTAAATACGTGCAGTATCCGTAAGAAATTCAAATCAAGCTAGATATATATATGTTCAAAAACACTTAAAATTCACTTGAGCTGAAGAGAAGTCATTTTTCTCACTTGTAAGTCTATAATAAAACTGAATCTTTACATGACTCATTCTACTTGGGATGCGACGGTATCATAATACCTTCCCTTAATCATTCTTGATGATATCAGTCTATTGTGCTTAATACCTTCCCTTAGTTATTCTTGATATAATATCAGTGTATTGTGCTTTGCTACTGAGACTAACGAAAGTCATCTAGATGACTGGAAAAGTCTGGAATGTTTGAGAATGTTCCTTTAGGACTATAGTCTCAGGACAGTTGGTCGGTCGGGTTTATATCAGAACGGGCGAAGACTCTCAAGCAAGGTCCTTCACAGCTATGGCATTTCTCGTTGACTTACAATGTCATCTTTCTACCGATAACGTTCACTATGGTATATTCCGTCACGTTTTTCGGTGAGGTTATTTGCAACGGCTACATTCCTTTATATTCAATATGCAAAATTCTTAACGGAAGTCACAGGTAAGCGCACACAACGCTGTATACAATCAATGGGCCTGGGATATTTCTGGATATGAATAAAAGCTTAATTCCCGTTGCTTGGAGAACTAACATGAGCCTCACTATGCATTTCCTACCCTTCTGGGAACTGGGGAATGACATTCCAGGTACCGAAGAATTCCCTCGCTGAGTCAATAGGTGCGTAAAAGTTCCTGAAATAAGAATAATCACAACAAAAGGATATTTTACAATTGACCAGAAAATCATCTCTCAGGACTTTAAAATGAAGGCTTAGTTTTTTCTTCATTTCATAATCTATTACAGACACGCATGCCGGCCCAAGTTCCGAAAATAAGTGGGGCGAAGAGAGGTTTGAATAAGTATAAGCCTGTCTGGCAGCAAGACTTAGCAGCCTAGTGCAAGCTGCAGTGTGTCATCAACAGACCCAGAAGCCGACAGGCTAAGCGAGTAAATCATAGTCTTTTGTTTTTATTAGGACGAAACAATAGCTTCCATAAAAAATATAAATATGTCCTCATAACAAAAGCTGAACATGATTAACCTCTTCAGCCTCTGTGCTGACTATAGTACACCTTTGACTACAGCTGATAAGCGTGGTTGCAGGAAATTTTGTCTATTTTCCCACACCAAAGAAAACAATTTTGTCTCAATTTGCTTCCCAGACAGTAACTGAAATCGAATTAGCCATGATGGATTGCTGGCTAATGCCGGAGGGTTGAAGGCTAAGGCGTAGAGATGAAACTTGCAAGAGATAACTTACCAGTCTGGCGCAAGAGACCATGGGCCTAAATGAGGCCTGGGAGCTGAAGAAGTGAAAGAGAAACGCATACAGACCAAAACAAACGAACAAGTCTCGAAAGATACCGAACACAGCTGCGCTCTTCTTTATGTAGACCTTAATCCCCCCATCCAGGTAAGAGGGGAAACGCCCACAGCCACATTATCTCCGTTTTTCACGATCTCTCCATATTTTTCACGACAGTCGTCGCCTACCCCACCACCCACCCACCAACCCCAGGAACCCCGTTGCACCTGCAGGCATAAATCATCCAAGTACCTCACACCTGACCAGTCCTCCCCTTTTAGTCAAATTTTAACCCCTCACGTGTTCCCCTAGCCGAGACGTGACCTCTTGACCCTTATTGACCCGTGACGAGGAGGGGCTTTCTGTCCACACGAACTGCTGACTGGGAGTACCTCGTGCATATTAATGGTTTTTGATGTACTTTCACGGAAATTTAATGTATTCGGGGTTTTTTCTTGGCTGCAATATGGCACGTGTATGCCTAGATCAGTCTAAGGATTAGATTGCTGGGCCTCAGTGTAATAGTTTGTTTATTAATAAATCATTTCTCCCATGGAAATGCTGCTGCAAATACTGACTGATTCAATGTTGGTTTCTTTGGGGGTTGTCCTAAAGTGTATCTTAAGTAAGTTTTTTTTTCTTTCCCTTTAAAAACAGATTTAGAACTTCCATCTCATCTGGTTCATGTCATGACCAATAGAATTTTTTTTCTTTTCTTTTTCTTTTAGTCGCATGTAACTGACGCATAGTTTATTGGCTGAGGTCTGAATTTCTCATATACTCTGATACGCAAAATGATGCGCAATGTAGGGTATAATTACAGGCTAGGAAAAACTGATACAGTTACGATTATATCTACTTTTTTATCAGCTTTATAAGGCACTGGTCCTAAGATTTCCACAGAATGGCACAACAGAAATGCGACGTAATTTATAATAGAAAAATAAGCGTCTTTTTCTGTAAATGAGGTTGGGATATAACGCGGCACGCGACGCGTAATAACACTTCCAGCATAAAGTCTAAAACCTCTTTACAAAATTATTAAACCTTGCAACAAAGACCTTAGAAAAAAAATCTTCCTTAAGTACAAAGTCACAATATTTACTACGAAATACCCTTAATTAAACAATTATCCTTTACCCACGAACACCTGATTGTCCAGTAAAAAAAAAAAAAAAAAAAAAAAAAAAAAAAAAAGGAGCCATGGTTAAACGCCCCGATAACAACCATTTACGTTCCGTCGATAAATCAATGCGAGAAGTGGACGATCGCCAGCACGCGTGTGAGCGCGTGCGGAGGTAGGCTGGGCACGTGTTCTCTTATTCGGCGGTGTTTGGCCTCTAGTCAGGTGGTGATTCAAACGTCATTTGGTCTTTTCGGTCGAGTGACGGACGGCAACACAAATATTCCTTTATTACAGGACATTTTATGCTCTCTCTCTCTCTCTCTCTCTCTCTCTCTCTCTCTCTCTCTCTCTCTCTCTCTCTCTACAAAAACGTCACGACGTGTATTCCTGTAAATACAGTCTGTCTGTCTAACTGCCTTTAACTGAACAATACTCAGGGACACTGCTTGACAAAAATCAAAGTTCAAGAATAAAATGAGGATGAAATGGAGTTAAAAAACACACACACACACACACGAGAACATAAAATTTCTATGAAAAGCAACAGAAGTCAGATCGAGTTTTACTCCAAGACAATGGACAATTTTGAAAAATTAATATTTGCTCTCACACAATTCCCTTGAACAAAAATTCGTAGTGATATGTTGATCAGTGGAAGAACCTGCTGAGTTCTGTTAAAAAAAAATTAAAAATACAAATGAATTATACTTTTGTGTATATGGCGAACAGTATCTTGGCTATACCAGCGAAATATAACGGTAATGATATAATATGAAGAAAGCTAACACACTTTTACACTATATATATTATATATATATATATATATATATATATATATATATATATATATATATATATATATATATATTGTTGTGATTATGAGGGCTGCGCACATCGAAGCTCTGCTGTTTCACTGATGCATTGTGGGGTGTTGTGATTCCCGCCTTGGGGGAGGTGCTGCCGAGATAGCCTGCACGCTTGGCGCTGGCCAGATGCTGCCAGAGGACTTCATTAAAAAACCAATTTTAAGCAGCTGTATGTATCTTTCATTCCTCATCTCGGGACACCACTATAATATATATATATATATATATCTATATATATATATATATATATATATATATATATATATATGACTGGTAAAAATGTTCTGTAACAACAGAATTCCATCTAATAAAAGGAGCCCATAAAAACACCAAAATATAGAGAGGAAAGTACCTTTCCTCTCTATATTTTGGTGTTTTTTATGGGCTCCTTTTATTAGATCTATATATATATATATATATATATATATATATATATATATATAACAAAATACTTATAGCGCAACCTGATATATAGCAAGGGTGAATAAGTCGAGCACTGAGGATCTTTGCTTTTAGATCAACAAGCATTCTTCTTCGTTACTGCTAAAAGATTCAATTATAAATTTACATTCTAGCTGGCTCGAAAATAATATAAACACGCCTAATTCATTCCTTTAACATCTATAACACACCACGGAGGTCATTCTACAGCCTGGAAGGACAGTGAAACTCAAAGCACTTATGGCAAACATAAACACTAACGCAATTCTATTTCAAGAAACTCCCAAAGATGGCGCCAGAAAACCCAAATAACTGCATAGCATTCCATTTCTAAAATGCAGGCGGGGGTTTGCAACTCACGATGCAATGAAATATTCACTCTGTAATGGAGGCAAATTCTCGGACAAACAAAGAAATAAAATGATGGAAAGGTTTTGCAAATTAACTATGAATGAAAGCAAAAAATTATCACTTAACAAGCTGAGCTGATTAGCTGATTATTAAGACTTGGCAATATGGGTCGATATATATATATATATATATATTATATATATATATATATATCTATATATATATATATATATATATATATATATATATATATATAGATTTTTTATGGCGCAATTTTTCACGGATACAACACTCATTGAATTGGAATGGCTTTTTCACTGTTAACCAGCTTTTTTTAAAATATGAAGCAATTTCAAAAAGACTGTTTAACAGTGAAAAAAAAAGCCATTCTATTTCAAAGAATGTTATATATATATATATATATATATATATATATATATATATATATATATCAATCTACCGTAGAAAAAAAATTAAAAAAAAAATTATGGCGATTTCAAATAATCTATCTCAGCATGAACTGTGGATACTTTTGTGAGAGAAACTGTGGTGACTACTTGGACGAGTGGCAAGAATGGAAGAGCATTCAATAAATACCCCAGATTCGGAAGTAACAGTCTAGCTAACAGAACGACAGTCATGGTGATCAAATACTAATGATGCAATGTACATTTATCGCAGGGCAAAGCACTTCGAAAGAAGTCGCATTTCCAGCACGAAAGGAACCTATCTGAATAGTTATTATGGTTACTTTATCATAATACTCAAATCGTAATGACATTTCTAAAATTTAAGTTGATATGCTATTATCGGCAAGCTTCGGCACAATATCTAATACCGGTGCGAAAATATGACAAGAGGATATACAAAGACAGAAATAAATGATGAAAAAATATAGACGGACTCGACTGAAGAGAAAAATACACATGATATGCCAGGCCGATCGAACCAAAGTCAAGTCGCGCCATTCCTTTAAACCTTCCCCAAACACTCTAAAGAAGGAAGTCTGACTACTGGACGACAGTTCTCAATCGCTAAGGCTTCGAAGGTAGTAAATCAAAGACGAATCGATAGCAAACGGCTAAAAATCAGGTCTCAGGAGAGAAATCGCAACAATGGCGATAAGAGAAAACACGAACGGAATGGAAAGTCAACTCGGACTCGGCGTTGAGCGAATATACCCACCAGGGACGAATATCGCGATGCTTTTATGCAACGTTAATATTGGATGTTATGAACGCTCTCGAGGGAACATTAGGAATATCTTACTTTTACGACCAGAGGTTGAATTGCAACAACACAAGACGGTGACATTATGTAAGTAACGGGTTTTATCCAAATGGTTTCTGGTAGCTCGTTCATACCTGCTTGGATGGCTATTGGGCTCTTGCATAAATCGGCTTTCTTGCACATTTATTCAAACAAAGCTGTTATAATCCAACAATACTGTATATTTCGTTATTGCTGTCATATATATATATATATATATATATATATATATATATATATATATATATATATATAATGCTTTATACTTTATAAAAATCCGGAAATATTTGAGAGAGATATACACATATTCTGAGCCTAATTGTTCATGGTAATAACCTATACCAATTGGATAGTGTTCTTACATTCAAGATAAACAGACAAGCAAAGACACAAAATCCCGCTAACATCAAATTCGCTCGCAGTTATGTCTCAAGCAAATGAGTGAAGTAATACTGGATCTGATCAATACCTGGGACTGGTGGCCATTATCATCGGCCTAACACCATCTGTAAAGAAGTTTGCACATATTGGTGCTGCAAGTTCATTTCCGAGATTTCACTAGGAACTAGTTTGATCAAACCCATCATAGTCTAATAAAACACACCAACCTAATCTAGTTGTAACCAAATTTAGCATCCTTACCGGAAAAGCAAACAGTAGGCCTACCCTCCGCCAACCGCAGTAGCTTCAGGCCACATCAAATGATAAAAAAAGTGAGCGGTAGCCTGGAATGGTTGGAAAAGTTGGTTTTTAAAAGTGGGCAAATACATTAAAACACTGAATTATGGTTAAATGTGATAATCCATATACATAATTTAAAAATTACGAAAGTTCATGATAGTACGAAATTGCATAAAGTCACATGCTACGTCGACCAGAATTGGGTAACAAGAATGAGAAAATGCATTTGGAGGAATGATTCTTTATTTCCAAGGAAGAATGAATGGTAAATATTCTCGTACTGAACACCAGAATGAAAAGGGCAATGGTGTGGCTCCATAAAAGTTTACTAAAGGAATCGCTAATATTTTCTTGGTTGGATAAAATTGCCATTTAAGTCTGAAAAACGAGCTATCGTTGTTGCTGTTTGGAATACCGAGGGAAAATTGCAGCGTTTCTGAATAGGATGGAACAGAAGTAGGAGGGAGACGTATCCCGTTGAATAGGATATCCGACTTATCCTTAAAGTAATAGGTGGTAAATGAATTATTTCTTTTAAATGGACTAGGGGAACCTGTCTTTTTTTCTGTTATATATATATATATATATATATATATATATATATATATATATATATATATAGTATATATATATATATAAACGTTCAATGACTCTTTCCCTAAACAATAAAAACAAAGTCTACGAAGATTATAGACCCACTTACCCGATGTGAAAGTCATTTCACTTTCTAATAGCTATACAAGCTGGTTTTCATCACACATTATCCATGTCCTGTTTACAATTCTTTGCTAGCCAACAATATTCTGTTAAGGTTGATGCAAGGTATAGAAATATTACCATGTATTTGAACACTAGACCCTCTCCCCATTCTAAAAGGCCAGCTTCGGGACCGATATACGACAGGCGTTAAAATAAAAAGCAAAAAGTGCTGAAAGGAATCCGAGCCATTCAAAACCCAACCAAATTCAGGTGTTCGTTTTAAATATGAATAAAGAATCGAGACGAATTGCTGGCCATATTTAGAGATCGTAAGTGCACCCATAGGGTAAAAATGTTCGAAATCTATTGTGGGAAGAGAATACCTTTTTTTTTATTTTTGGTAATCATATAGGAAATCAAATGGGAAATCAATAGCATCTAATGCAAATAATCTAAAAAATGTACAAGCGGTGATTCACCACGGCGCTCACAAACGAGAGGGAGAGAGAGAGAGTCAATCCATTTGCTCCGACTTATTTTATTTTTTAGAAGTTATTTATCTTCTCTTTTTATTCGAAGGAAATCAAACAACTGGAACCATCGACACATCAAACAAAAAATATATATATATATACGAGAGCGCCATCAATCAGGCAATTCATCAATACAATAAACACACGAAGGTGTACTCTAATCACGTGACGCTTACAGACGGGACGCGTGACTCGACCAATTCACTCATAGCGCCTCTCACGTGGACCAAGAATTCGAGAGGATTAGCCCGCACGCGGCCGGGATTATCTGATCACCAACACTCATACGCCTCTACGGTATTCATGAGGAATATTCATCGGAGCACGTGAGCGAACTATGTAGTTAAATGACAGTTGAAAGGTAAATGACGGAGTGTTTTCATTCTGCCTGTAAAGATAACTGGGATATTGAGGGGTGCAGGTGTCCACACTGCAGTGACCAGTGTCCAAAAATACATGCATTTGTTTTTCCTGTCGTTCATTGTTGGCTGCATTCAAAGTTGCTCAAGGAGTCGGGATAACATTATCAGTTACGTGACATTGTACAAATTGAGAATTAATGTAAGTATGGATTCTGAATGCGAATGAAAGAGGTTTAAATACTGAAGCTGTTCAGATGAACTTTTTGCTTAGTAGTGAATGTGGAGAAATAATTGAACGGGACACCTACAACACGTGATGTTGTTTATCAAAGGTTAGTGTAAGTAAAGGGGAGTATCACGGTGTTTTAGCGATTGGCCGTTCAAGTTGAAAGAATGGAGGACGATGTCCTGTTGAAAAGTGTACCTATGATTCGGAGTGTTGGGAGGTATGAGGAAAAGAAGATTTGGAAACTATCCGATAGATTGTATAGAGGAGGTGTTGGTTTATGCGTGGGTGTACGAAACAGGTAATGATTATCATTAATATTATTTATTATTATCATTATATTATATAACCAGTAGTGCTTCAAGTTAGACCATCAAAGGGTTAACTATATATATACTCTATTTTTTTCCATCTGTCCATCCGCCTGTGGTGTTTTCGCATGGTAACACTGCGTCCCGGGCTTTAAAAAATTACGCTATGTATACGTTTTAGGTAAATAAAAGGATATCTGGGTGTACATTTGCAACTGAAGTGTTTTAATAATTTACTGAATGCGAATTACACCGCTAATATTCGAAATAGGATATTATTCAAATCCCGGGACGCAGTGTTACCATGCGAAAACACCACAGGCGGATGGACAGATGGAAAAAAACAGAGTATAGGTAGTATCTCGGAACTCTCTCTCTGCTACATAAACGTTATCGTTAGTTGCAAATCAAATAGTCTTCCAACATTAAACTGCTAATAATATGACAAACGATGCAATGCAAAATGATTCTTTACAACGGAATACTAAGCCTAGTATTCGAGAAAACTATCGTGCAGATCTAAATAGCAAGTGGGGTCTGCTCTTTTCTCTTCTATATCATCTCTTTTCCCTCGTTCATTGCTACAGCTTCCTTGTCAGCGCTTTTTTTCTTTTTGTAAGCCAAACCCGTATTACTAACTCAATTATTCATTGTCTCGAACGGACAACTGCTTCAATAAAAAAAAATAAAAAATAAATAATATTATTCATGGTCTCGAACGGACAACTGCTTCAATAAGAAAAAAATTAATATGTACATATTCAAAAGGATAACGTTACGTAATTCGCCCTCTGTCTAAGCCGTAACTAATAAAGGGCAAGTATCAAGTATAAGTGTATATCGTACCTTATTAGCTGCGAGATTGATTCATTCAGAACGAAAAAATAAATAAATAAAAACTGACATACAGATAATAATAGTAGGTACAGAGGTAAACCCGATTATTATATAATTGACACCGTGTGTCATTTATAGGGTACAGTATTCCCTGAAACAAGAGAAGTTAAGTATCCGTTAAAAAACAATGCGAAACATTTTGCGAAGCGAAGATGTAGTACTACATCTGAGGTATAGTTTAACTTCTTACGTAAAGGCGAACCACGGGATGGTCGCCTTAGCCAAGTTCTCACTCTTGACTGAGTATATATATATATATATATATATATATATATATATATATATAATGGTTCCTCCCCCGATCTCTTTGGCTCTTTAACCCCACCTGATATCAGTTCCTCCCTCTCGCGTGTCGTGTGCACTCACAGCAGTTACGACCCTTTTCCAATCCAGCGCCTTCCATCATTTAATGAAGCCTTTCTATGATCTCCGTAACAGCCAATTACCTTCCATTAGCCAACACGCGCGATCAATTCTTTATCGTTCTTTTTTCTCGTCGTTATCGAAATTTCAGCAGAAAAGAATCTGCTGAGGTTTCGTGGCATTTTCGAAATCACATGAACTGAGGATTCTTTATGAAGGATCCTCTACTTACGAGTAACTACGATCAATTTTTAACTTATATTAGCATAGGACCGACAGCCGAATACTATAGAAGTAGGTCTTGACACAAATTACTATAACTTTAAAATGCCAATCTGATCCTACTACATCATCAACAACAACTACTACTACTACTACTCTAATAATAATAATAACAGGTTACAAATGTAAACAGCCATGAACAAAATTTCACTTTAGTGCAAACAATAGTACATCTAGTAATTGCAGTTACCGTTACCGTAAAATGCTTCCAGTCTGGTATTTCCTTGGAAACTGACATTTCCTATGTCAATTTCCTATAGTATTTTGTTTGCTTATTAAGAATTTACTGTTATTTTGTCGGTCGACTGTAACGAGCCCCCATGGACTATAGTAGATTCACATCAACCGTGCATTTGACGTCTAGGCCAGTCCCTTACGACGACTCCTGATTGGCTGTTGATAAGCCAGTCACAGGGCTTGAAACTCTCAGTCTCTCGAGAGAGTTCACATAGGCAGGATGCATGTCCCACCTCTCCTGAGGGATACTTTTGAAAGACATGCATCCTGCCCGTGTGAACTCTCAAGAGAGACTGAGAGTTTACAGCCAATCAGGAGCGTCGTAAGGGACTGGCCTAGACATCAAATGCACGGTTGGTGTGAATCTACTATAGTATTCAACACGGCGGAATACATTTGACACCACCCCGCCAAATCCCTAGTGGCTTTCGTATCCGCGGGACCGTTCCTTGCAGTCCGTGAGGAGTTATTGCTTAGAGTTACCCAAACAATTAATTGCTATTTCCACCTGCAAGTAAAAATCCCCACTCAAATAGCGTGACGTCACCAACATAAATCATCCTTCCCTCGACGAATTACTTGCCGTTCCTACTCGCGGGCTAAATGTTTCTCACGTAAAAAATGCAGGAGATCAAATCATTGCGTTAGAAACTATTCTATTATTATTATTTCGTTCTCTCCATTATTCCCGATAATGATTATCCATTAAATTTTCAGGTTGTTTGCTATCACAACATTAAACTAAAAGTGAAAGTGATCTTTCAGAATAATTCGAGGTTCTTTTGTGTGTGTGTCTGTGTGTCTGTGTTTTAGCTCTTACAGCGAGTGTGCGATTGCAACATACAATTTAAAGTTGGTTATTAGTGATGTTAAAAGCAATTTCAGTTTGTTCCAACGTCGATGTAGAACGGTATATTGATCCGCTTTTACTTTACGCGTGGGCGAAATCGTCCGTGCACAAGAGATGCGAGTTGCACAAGAGATGGCGGGGGGGGGGGGGGGGGGGGGGGGGGGGGGGGGAGTGGGGGGTAATTAGAGGAATAATAGTACTGCATTTAGTTTGATAAGCCAGGGAGTCTCAAACTGTTCTTTTCCCTGGATTGCTAGCGAGAGAGATAGAGAGAAGAGTGTCTCGTTAACTGTCACAGGACTAGGCTTATACCCACGGTATAGTCATAACAACATAGTCCCGCTCTAGCGACGAATTTGGGACTCATTTGCGTATGTGATTTTGTGACGTCACGCAAACCGGTCGAAGGCAACGTCAATTTAATAATGTAAACATGGGGATAAATATGAATGCCTTTGCTACACTTTGAAATTTGATTTAATAAATATCCCTCCATAGATTTAGGCGATGAATATGATTTTGGACATATGAAATATTGTAGCTCATATGTGAATATCGATAATAGAGAAATCGAATAGGCAAAATGTTGCACAATTAACTTTTATTTATTTATTTATTTATTTTTATTTTTTTGAAACTTTTTGAGACTGGTGGGTTCCTGGAGTGAGGTCACGGGATTTTCCTCACGGTTGTGAACTGTTCAAAAGTTGATTTCCTTTTCTAAGTTGTTCGTTGGCGCGAGTCCGCCTTTTAGTTCATGTATTTTGTTAAATTAACATAGTTTAATTTTGTGAATTAAAAATTGGGGCGGTTTCATCAAGTTTTGTATAAAAAAAAAAAAAAAAAAAAAAGTAAACTATGTAAAATTTACAAAATGCATGAACTGAAAGGCTAACTTGCGCCAACGAACAACTTACAAAGAGAAATCAACATTAAAACAATTTGGTAACGAGGTCCCAAATGCACAGAAGGTCAAGACAGGGAAGTTTAAAAAATCCGTGGAATAAAAATCTCGAGTCCTGTCTCCAGGATCCAGTCAGCCTCTAAAAGTTTCACAAACACACAAAAATAGAAAAACCTTATTTGTGCAACATTTTGCCAACTCGATTTCTCCAATATCGATATTCACTTGAACTTCAATATTTCATTAATCCAAAATCGCATTCATAGCCTGAATCTATGGAAGGATATCTATTAAATAGCGCTTCAAAGTGCAAAAAAGGCAATTATCCCATCAGTAAATTGTCGCGTCAACCGGTTTAAGTGACGTCACGCATTATGGTCGGTTCCATAACAATACACTGGACCTACGCGTGGGACTGACCAGAGTCAAAGTCCGGGACTGACTACCTGTTGTTTTTATATAGTGCTAATACCAGTCCTCGAACTGATTTTTCCAAAATACAATGGTTAATCCCTAAAAAATGTAATTTAGCAAATAACACTTGGATGTAAATTACGGTACTTAGTATAACAGTTTGAAATACGATGTGCTATTATATAATTGTGACGGATAATGCGATAAATTTTAGCACTTTTTCTAAGCACAAAATATATAAAATCACTTCTT
>NC_087215.1:75674322-75766822 GCF_015104395.2 Macrobrachium nipponense | reverse complement strand
TTAGGAGATAGATCTACTCCGCGCGTTTCCATCATTTCACTGCTATTCTTCAGGCCTGGGCTACATAGGGGCATTTCGCTGGTCATCCCCAACATCGGTAACTCTTGCATTAAGGAATATTCTATACCTTGATTCTAGCCTTATATTAGTGACAAATGTCATACCAAATATTATTAGGCCAAAATGGGAGGTATTTCTAGATGAGTTCAGGTTAGTGGTTTTACGATGAAACACGAACAAGCAAAAACCACCAGGGAAAGGAGGACTGTCGAAGACTATGCCAAGATATCACCTATGTGAGGAAGATTACAAAAGCAACGTTCAAACAGCCCCCAAAGGATTTGAAATGGCACTCTGATCAAGAGCTTCCTCCCAGCACCGGATGGTATTCTTATCTAAAATGCCCCTTTTTTATTTTCCATTCCAGCCGTGCAAGAAGAACGAGGACCAAGAAAACCGAAGGTCCGAGAACAGTCTGCCTGCGAGAAGCCGCCATCAGCGCCGGACCGAAGATGGACACAACGCCCTTCAGACCCGGCTTGGCGCCCATGCCGAAGCCGCCACCCCCTCTCAGGATGGGCCCACCTCCCTTGCAGCCCCTGTTCAATCACCCGACAGATTCCTCCAGCGATGCCCTTCCAAACTCAGTGCTCTGTGACCTCGAACCAACTGGGGCGAGGCACCCAGGACTGGCAGATGCCCGCTGGCCGTAAGCAGATACTAGATGTTCATGTCATTTCACTTCATGCGATATGTCAACGGTCCTCCTTAGGGACTTGCAATGCTTACAGTTATCATTAGTGTGATTGAGAAAATCTTTGTATGAAAGAAGCCACGGTGTCATAAGCTTACTTAGAAAGCTTCTGCAGAATAACTCACTTCATATATATATAAGTTATTTCCAAGGTAAAAAGAAATAAGATATTAATGTACAGTATACCTTAGTAAAAAAAATTTACACACACACACACACACACACACACACACATATATATATATATATATATATATATATATATATATATATATATATTATATATATAACTTATATATAAAGGATTCCAGGCGAAGATATTAAACAGCACTCAGCAGGGTCCAATAAAAAACATATCACAAGGCCATATTTATTCATACGAGGAGTTTCGCACATTATCTCTGTGCATCCTCAGTCTGCAATAAACTTTACAAAAAAAACTATTTTTAAAATATAGTTGGGAAAGATAAAAATGTACAAGAGTTAAAATCAATACAGATTAAAAAGTATAAAGTAAAAAAGAAACCAGTTCTCACCATGCATAGGAGAAGAACGAATGGCCAAAATCTGTGTATAGGAAAAAATCATACACTGGGCTTGCTAACAATTTCTATAGTTCATACTTCAAGAACTTTAAACTGAATTCCATTTACACTTTGGTTTACAGGGCTCTTCGATATTCTTCGAGCTGGTCTCTCTTTCACAATGAGATTTAATTTTTAGTCAAATTTTTCTTACAGAACTCCTATCCTGAAAATATTGGTTTATAAAGTCCCTAACAGACTACTGTCTGTCACAACATCTTTCCAATCCGACGCCCTCTTATAATGTCTTAAAGAAAAATGTATATGCCACAATCCCATTTATCTCTGACAAGTTTTCTGCCAAACTTAAACAAATAATTGAAAATGAATTTGGCTGCCTTAAAATGGAATTAATTCCAATCAATTCACTCAAGATTGGCGTATTCTTCGGCTATAAGGATAAACTGCAGACCTTCATAAGATCCAACATTATTTATAAATTCAGTGCCCGGGATGTCCCGGTATTTATCTTGGATAAAGCCGCAGGTTACTGCAGACGAGATATTGTGGCCGTGTGGGATACAGTTTTAAAACGCGTCAGAAACTGAGTAAACCAGAATTTTCTAACATAAAGAATCATGCCTCTATATGCAAAATTGAAATAAATAAAAAGCATTTCTCTATTATTGGTGGAACAAGCCATAGTAATACCTAACTACCCTTGAATCCTTATACATCAAACGGTTTGTTCCGTCTTTGAATTCTAACGTTTCCGTTTCTCCTCTTTATCTCGCATAACTGAAGTCGTAGGTTGGTGTCAGATTTTGGTCATTCGTTCTTCTTCTGCTATGCATGGTGAGAACTGGTTTCTTTTTTAACTTTATACTTTTTAATCTGTATCAATCTTAATTCTTGTACAGTTTTATCTCGCTCAACTATATTTTTAATTTTTTCTTTTAAAGTTTAACGTATTGTATTTATTCTTGCAGATTGAGGATGCATATAGATAACGTGTGAAACGTCTCGTATGAATAAATGGGGCCTTTTTGATGCGTTTATTGGCCCCCTGCTGTGATATATATATATATATATATATATATATATATATATCTATATATATTATATCTATATATATATATAATATATATATGTGTGTGTGTGTAAGAAGATTTCTTTGCAAATTAATTGGCTTTACAGCTTATTCTGCATGAACCTGTTTTCAACGATAACAATAAATCAATAGCGCTTGATAAAACACCACAGATTCATGCGTCATACCCCATAATACCTATAGGCCTATGCCATTCCAGGTTAAC
The DNA here is from genome assembly GCF_015104395.2 of Macrobrachium nipponense. Classification (NCBI taxonomy): domain Eukaryota; kingdom Metazoa; phylum Arthropoda; class Malacostraca; order Decapoda; family Palaemonidae; genus Macrobrachium; species Macrobrachium nipponense. Next base: position 75,764,228 of record NC_087215.1, on the reverse strand, counting down.
GTCATTCTTCGGAAGCAGTCCATTTTTCCCGTCAAAAGCGCCTCTTCTAGCGGCACCACCTGGCCCCTCTTTACCGGCCACAACGCCCTTATTGCCTCACGTCTTGACGCCCATTGTACCTCCATTTATTCAAGCCCACACGACGCCTTTAGTATTAGATCTTCAGCAATCGGCCTTCAGCACCGTTAGACCAAATCTTCAACTGTGCACAAATACATGTAAGTATTGAATCAGAAATGCAGGTTGCCAATTGTTGAAAGAAAAGGGTAGTGACAACAATGGCTGCAAGATTAAATGGCCACTGAAGATTAAACGGACAAGAGACGTTATTCTTCAGAGGCATGGATTCTTGAGGGCGCGACTTTCATTTTGCTAGTCTGATTACTGACGTGGGACATGACTTTCAGTCTCGTTGTTTTATTGATCAGAAGGATAGTATGTAACAGCTCCAAAGTGGCAGGTGGACGTTTGCAAAGTATGCGCAGTGAAATATGTCTAAAAGCCAAAGCACTATAGGCTTCCCTTGGTGAAATTAGCGGTGTTGGGTATGGTCACTGCCAAAGTCTAAAGAGAAAATAGACCGATTGGTCTTGCACATAAATGTCGTTCGGAGCAGAGGGTAGTAGGTTCGATCCCTTACAATGCTGTTAAGTTGGTGACGGCATTTTAATCCTGGGCAGTAATTGTAGAGCGTCAAAGAATGAAGACTCAATGTGCTTGTCCTGATGGTCAATATTTCATAAAAACGAAAAAGAAAAAAATATCTAGACCTAGTAATTTTTTTTCTATATAGTTGCCTATCTATTCATTTTTATCCCGTCATTCTGTGAATTTACTACAATTAATATGTTATTATTTATTTTGCAGTATAGCCTAAGTAACCTAAGTAATGAATTACTAAGGACAAGTCCTACCTCTCCATTGTGCTCCGGCTCTTTAAGATGTTCTATGTCGTTTATAAAAGGTCTTAAAGATGACGGTTCACAGATATTCTCAGCACTAGCACCACTTCTTTAAAAGCATGAATTTTACTTCTCAAAGTGTTCAATTTCCTCATAATATCATCGATAGCGGCATCTTCGTTCACTCACCTGAAAAGGCCTAAAGTTTCTCATACGCAGCGTCTCCATTTTGCCTAATGATGTCTCAAAGTTCAGGCATATTTTGTTATAGGCCTAAATATCGATGGAATGATTTATTTTAAAATATTTTAAAATAAATCATTCCGCTGTTCACACGGTCGGTCAGAATGACATCCACTGAAATACAGACAATCCTCCTACATCTTGCACTCGTGCTTAGCGACATCACAACGCTTCCTTACCAATTACCTCTTTTTCTCTTATCTATCCACCCTTTCCATTATTCTTATACTGCACACACTCAGCAAACAGATTCAAGCTTTTCCTTCCATTTACATTCACTAATCACACTAAGTTTTTTTTCTTTCTTTCTTTGTTTATGAAATTTGGTCGTGTGATTTCCCTTCAACATAACGGACTCCAGAAAAAATATTACAGTTCAAAATCAGTTTGGGATTACAACCGTCTCTTTTATTGCCGTCAATTCTGACCGATAATGCACATCTTTTGTTATACGATCATTACAGCAAGTGAAGCTGGGTAATTCTGGGTCTCTTCTTGTACATGAGTAGGAGACCAGCTACGAAACAACCCCAGTGCATAGAGTTGTATAGACTAAGAAAGAGTATGGCTAATTAATAAGAATGAAAATTAAATAAGACCAATCAGCAATGGTGAAGCTCAGAAAATAATACTTGAACCAAGCTGTGTTCTCCATCCACCAGACGAGCCATGTGTGTACACTACCTATGCTAAGTTAGTGGTCTTTAAACTGTTACTTGCTTAGTTGAGCCAGTGCCATCTTGAATTGAGAATTCAAGATGGCGTTGGTTGAGCCCCTTCCATTGTTAACATCCCAATATGCTTGCTCTTTAGTATATACTGTGTTTCAAGTCCTTTAATTCTTTCACTGCAACAGATGTATGTATGCAAGGGGAAAATCTAACATCAATCATTTCTTTCTAGGTAGACTTAGAGAAGAAATGGGTGTACAGATCTTAGGGTGGGCAGTCAAATTCACAAAGTCGTCCCCACTTCTAAGCCCAATGCCCATCAACGACCTGCTGCTTTTGTTGACAAGAGCATGGCCTCAGTTACTCTTACTCCACGCAGCCTATTGGCATCAAGATGTCCTCCTCCTTTTTCAACAGGATCCTCTGAAGCTAGATCTCAATATAATGGTATTCACTTTATGTGCTTCTTTGACATTATTTGACTTGTTTACTGTACTCAAACTTTAAGAAGTCCCCATAGGGGGAGAGTGCCATCAGTACGCCTCACATGGTGCTCTGTAGGCATAACTTAAGGGTCTTCGCAGCGTCCATTCGGCCCCTAGCTGCAACCTCTCTTGTTCCTTCTTACTGTATCTCTGTTCATTTTTTCTGTCTTCCAATCCTCTCCTAGCAATTGTTTCAAAGTGCAACTGCTTTGAGATTTTTCCTCCTGTTACACCTTTCAAACCTTTTAACTCAATTTAGCACTGAATGACCTTGTAGGTCCCGGTGCTGGGCCTTTGCCTTAAATTCTATATTGTATTCTATTCTCAAGCTGAGAGAGATCTTCCTGTTTATTAAAATTGAAAAGTCTGTGCATAACATATGATTGAACAAAAATTAAAATCGTCCATCAGTTGTTTAAACAAACTTCTCAGTCTTTACCTCTGAATTTTCTATCATTTCAGAAAACACACGTCCTAGAGAGTGATGAAAGCAGGCAGGTGGCCTCTGCATTGAGAATGTGCAGACAGTATTCATTAGATTCGACAGAACTTCTGCTTTTGTCTGCTGTTATTTTGCTAAGATTACGTGAGTATCATTTCTTTCGTTCTGCTGTTATCTTGCTACGATTACATAAGTCTGATTTCCTTCGTAAAGTTGTAACTGTGGATATTGAACTTTATGTGACCATGAAGTTAACAGAAGTTAACAAAGTAATCAATAATGATACTTTAAAAAGAAGAGCAGAAATACAATCCTTTTAAGATCATTCAGTTAATCAATCGGTAACAGTATAACATCATTCCTTTCTTTTTTAATCTCTCAGTAAGTCTAAGAAGCTCTACAAATGTATGAGTTTTGTTGCTTATTGCTTCTGGGTTGGAAATCACTATTTTGAGTTTTTTTTTCAATCCCTATCTATTCTGACATGGAGACTAATGTATGGCTGTGTTCGAATGTTTATAAGTAGAGGTGATATGCAATCATAACAAACTTTCACAAAAAATTACATCAATAAACCAGTCAACCAGTTGGATCAATCCTTCATTCCATTAATTTAAGAATGTGGAATTCTCTGTCTTCTGTGTTTCATGAATCATTTGATTTGACTTTCCTGAGAAGGTAAGTCTGGTTCCACAAGAGGCCATTAATTAACACAAAACCCTTTTATTGTATGATATGAATTCACTTTGGGTAACCATCTCCCCCCAGAAAACAAAATGTTATCAACGTTGAAAAAAAAAAAAATTGACTGCATACCTTAAAAGACGGTGACTTTAAAATGGAAACTTCAAATATTTTTCGAGGTATAAACCAGCAAAGTGGAAAAACTGTGACCATGATCACTCAACTCCTCAAACTTCACCTTAGTAACAAAATAAAGTACTACACACTAGTACAGTATAGTACATATACGTACTGTATAGCCATAGCAGAATTATTTGCTCAGTGCAATACAGTATGTATACATCAAAGTTACTCTATTCACCTCAAAGGCTTCTTGCCCCATTGTCACTTCCAGTACAATCCTAAGGTCTGAAGTGAAGGCATAATCTAATTTCAGTAAAGTTAGTCAAGAGGAACAAATATTTAAATAGGAATGCATAGGCCCTAATAAATCTAATTTAATTCTAATGAGTAGAGTCACAAAATCTACAGTCATTGCCAACAGAGTATATACTTGTTCATTGTTAGAGCCTCATTCCAGTGAAGGATAAAGCCTTATCCAAGGGATAAGAGCTAGTTGCTCTGCAGACGTCCATAATGTACACATTAATAACTGTACATTAGCAGCACTCAAGACTGTATAGGGAGTACTATTACACATCAAACCTCTATCTAGCCCTGATGTGGTGGAAACAAAGGGAAAGAAGATGCAACAGGACTGCCTCTTCAAGGATGAAAGATGGTACTCCTCATGATTAAGGAGCCTGACGAGACCATAAGTCAATCTGAACTTACATCGCTTTTGAAAAATATTCATAAAATATTTGTCTCTAACTTAAGGCAAAAATCCAATGCTTAGGTGATCCCAAAGCTAAGGCAATGTTAGGCTGGGTACTAGTTTCTGAGCTCCCTCATGTAAATAAGTGTCACCATCTTTCCAGTGTGCAAGCCAACCAAAGGTTTAAAGGTGAGGCTTTAAAACGGAACTCTGTCGTGACTCAGAGACTGCCTGTGTTTGTTTTAAAAAGTAAAAAATGAAACACACTTAAGTTGAAAGCAGTTGGACAACTAGGTGGGCATAAACCAAAAGGAAATGGATGAGAAGTAAGAGGAATAAAGCATTACAACAGGGATCAAGGAGATGTTTTAAAGAACCATTTGCATCCTTTATAGTATGCCTCTCAAGATACATGACATGGTGCTCCTCTACGGGAAGGACAAAAGTAGGAAGAGAATTTCCAAGGCTGGCACTAGAGGGGAAAGAAACTGTCAATGAACCACCAAACCTGTGAAGCTGAAAGGGGTCGTCCAATTACCATATTTGCATAAAGAATTTCTTCAGTGAAAAATTAGACAAACTTATTGTGACAAAAATAGACAAACATACTGTGACAACTAAACTATGCCTCATCCATCAAAGTCAAATGATAAAAATAAAAATATTTCATATTCTATACATCTTCCATTAGTTGCTTACACCCACCACTTCCTTAACAGTCTGCAAATTTGTTTAGGCAAACCTTCAGTTTTAAAAGGAATATTTTGCTATCCATTGCCATACAAGAACAAGCATTTCAACATTTTTTTCCAAGCAGAAGATACAGTACTAACACTGTGGTTTATTCAGAAAGTCTGATTCAAATGCTCATACATAATTTTGATTTTGTACCTGTGCAAATAACTCCTATATGTACTCTTCCAGAACCTGGGCTTTCCACTGAAGGAACGTTACTCATCTCTGCCCTGCACGAAAGAGCGCAAGCCATACTTCAGAGACACGCCGAGACTACCTTTCCCTGTGATCCACTCAGACCCTCCAACCTGCTTTTACTGGTTGCCTCCTTGCATCGCATTCCACAGCATGTAGTTACAAGAGCACTCATACCACCCTTGTGCTCTCCAAACACTGCTCCTCTCCTAATAGCAACATTACTCAGTTCATCGTGAAATAAGATGAAAATATTCCTAAGTTGAAAAGCCAGTACGTAATTGCTGAATGGTGTTTGGAAAATTTACTGTCCTACACAGCCTTTAGCACCAAACAGTATGGAAATGTCTTGTTTTTTGTAATTTTTTTTATGAAATTGAAGTATATTGTTGATTTATATGTTAACTGCACTACTGTTGATTGATTTAAAATTCGATATATGTTTATAAATAACTTATGTATTGAATGGCTCGATGTTGAATTGAATCATGGTCAGTATTAAATATGTATGTATTTGTCTTAATGGAAAAATAACTATGTAAAAGAAATAAAATTAAAAGGTCTCATGACAACAAAGAAAACATGTTTTTGTGTTCAAAAGTGTTGTTTTTAACTGTCTACAGTAACTCCTAAAGTTACAAGCATTATGCATTCTCATTACAACCTAAATTAGGTTTGCCAAAGGTCTAAATGCCAGAATCCATTTCAGAAATGACCTGTTTTGTTCTTCCATGCAGCAGTCTATTCTCTAGGAAATCTATCTCCTAGCCAACACTACGTATCTTGCTATTTACAGTATTTATATATATGGGTTAAGTTTTTGTATCTTATGACTGAGTATTGGTATAACATATGGAATTTTACTTATACAGGAGTTTTGTTAACAGCAGATAAAACACACAAATGCCACTAAGTGTAATGCAAAACTATTCATGTTGCGTTACTTTAGTTAGTCAAACTAACAACTAATCCCATTATTACATTACAATTTGATTCTTTGAGTGAATGATTCAGCAAAGTCAGTCATCTTCCTTAAGGCAGTCCTGTTATACTATTCAACTGTCATAATAGGCCCAACAGTTTAGTAGGTTATATTTTGATGACTTCTTTCTTTAATAATACCCAGTGAAAGACCCCAAAACCCAAACAATAATTATGTAATTAGGTATATAAATGTGAAACAGTAAGTGCCAAAAGTTCACAAAATCTACATTGCCATTTTCACCTCCTATCTTTACTCTGCAGAACTGGGCTTTATTAAATTCAATGAAAAGCTAACTCTGCCTCCATATTGCCTTTGTGCACTTTAAAAGGGAAGTAAGTTATCCTGTGGCACTACAGCATTGTAATGTTTTCTAAGAGTGAAGTAAGTCACCCTGTGGCACCACATCATTGCAATGTTCTTATTCATAGAAACTAACAGATCAAGACAATTGAGGAGTGGGGTAACTTCAGCTTCTGCCAAGACAAATTTGGAATCATCTAACACAACCCACAAATTGCATCCATAACTACAAATTCTAAGGCAGGTTCCTTAATATTTGACTAAATAGCCTTCCATAAGACAGCACAGTACCAACACACTACTTAAAATCTGGACAAGAATACTGAGCCAAGGGGATGGAATATTGTATCCATGGAAAATCTGTAAAATAGCAGATATTTGGCTATACTGTACTGTGATCTCGGCTTTTACTTTACAGTATCATTGCTATAATAAAAAATATAAAACTAACCTGTAAATGATAAGTGTGGGGGGGGACATTTTTGGTGATACTGAATTGAGAGTAAGATTAACACATTCCTACAGCAATACTACTATCAACTAAATTCTGATATCAAGTTAGAGCAAAAGATTTTGACAGTAGCATTGATTTGTCTAATTAATCACCCCATCCTTCTGTCTCGGCACTAGCGTAATCATACTATAATGGGCGTAATGTCTGTCTGTCTGTCATTCAATCACGGCCAAACGGCTGGTCAGATGGGCATGAAACTTGGCAGGGTTATGGTGGGGACCCCTAAGATGGTTTGTAATGGGGTTTCATCCAACCTAACCCCCTCCTTTGTAGGGGGTGGGGGTGAGAAGGGATTCCCTGAAACGGAGCTGTTTCTGGCCGTGAAACGAGGCTGGTTATTCCCGTAGACTTAGTTACTTTACGATTTTTCATACATAATTTCTGTATAACTTCCCCGGAGAAAGTCGCGAATATTTCAGCTCGGACACAATAGAAGATGAAAATTATCATCAATATCCGCAAGATTTTTTGAAAAACTTACATCCATCGGGACTGCCAGTGCACAACATAACGTTGAAGAAGTACTGCCCGGTAATGTTGCTTCGGAATTTCGATCCTGCCAATGGACATTGCAACGGAACGAGGTAAACCATTATGGCGCTAAACTCCCACGTCTCATCGAAGCAGTGATAGCAACGGGCCCTCACACCGGCAAACGTCTGTTCATCCCCCGGATTCCTCTGTTGCCTTCGGACAACCAGTTTCCATTCCAGTTACGGTGCAGGCAGTTTCCCATCAACCTGGCCTTCTCATTAGTCGCAGGGCCAGACTTTGGATCGTGTTGGTGTGTTTCTGCCATCACCCATGTTCACGCATAGCCAACTGTATGTGGCGATGAGCAGAGCAACTGACTCTGCCAACTTGAAATTAAGTTGTGGACAAATTGATAATATTGTGTACAAAGAGGTTCTGTAGTAGGTATGTATAAAAATCGCCCTTATTTTATTATTGCTGAACAAATAGTATATATAAATTTTTCACTTCTGCACCCGTATTTTATCACCCCTCGTAGATGGGTCAGTTTGCTAGTACAGATAATGGGGACAGACTGTGCATTATTTTAACATAGTTTAGCCTTGGCTTTTTCTTTCAGTAATACTTATTAATCCAAATATATTATCCTACTTTAGCAGAGGTCATCATGCCAAGATCCTCAAATCTAGCTGGAACTTTGCCTGGCCTACAATAGTGTTTTGAACAAATTTAGACATTAATTTTGATGAAAGAATTGCTATGAAACATGAAAGAACACAATTTATCAATAGAAATAGCTGAGTAATCCAGTTATAAGTAAATAGTAACCCTGAAACTGTTAACTGAAATATATAACAAACAAGAACCATAAATTCTTTTCAAAGCTTGAGAAATAAACCAGTTCTCAAATAAATAAATGATAGACAAAGAAGCTAATCACAGCAATATGTACTACTGGACAGTTTAAAGACCATGAAAGGAGGGCACAACCCACAATGGCTTCTGTAACTGACTGGCTACAACTGAAAATTCTGCAACTCAAAGCATGACTCTTCATAAGCTGATACCCTGGCACATAAGAACTATCTGGTATTGTTTCTGAAGAACGATCACAGGCAGCTTCTGTTGAACTTATGAAAAAAACAAATGTGCTATAAAACTAATATGCTATAACAGAGCTACTTATAAAGTATGTATATAGTAATACAGTATATGAAATGTGTAATTGTGCATCATGTATTCTGTATAATAAAATGAAAAAGGAAAATTACACCAACAAAAACAAAACTAAGATCTACTTTTAGCTACAACGTACAAGTACGAACTACTGAACATTGAGCAGTGGGTGATATCCACATATTTGCATTCTTAAACTGCAGATGCAGATGTTGCTTGCAATGCTGATGCGGATGTTAAGAAATTGTCGATGTCTGACACATAACCCTGTGCTATAAACAATATCTACTTTCTTATAAAAAGGAAATTGAACTAGAACATCAACAAACATTACAATGACAACAAAAATTAGTATTATCTCATGTACTTACATACTTCCTTAAAATAACTGAAAGAACATGACCAAGCTCAATCTTAAGAAAATTTTGAAATGTGAACATTTCTCATCATGTCTGGCTTTTAACTGAAAGAAGAAAAACAGAAGACTCAATAAAAAAATCTGTTGAAATTTCCACAAAATCTACACTGTTCTACATCAAAAGTACACTGATTAGAATTAGCATATCTGTCACATTGCAGTTCGTGCAGTTGGCCGTCCATTTAAATGAAATAATAAAGGATAACAACTGAACAATACATTTTGTACAAACCATTTGCCACTTATAAGACAGACCTAAGAATGTAGTAGTTTCTTTGACATCAGAATTTCAGAAAACCTTGCAAAACTTAACACAGCTCCGCCACAACACAAGAGTTTGACAGTTATTGTACAAAAGAAAATATACAGCTTCAATATATAGTAGTCAAATATACTCAGTAACTATGTTTTATGGTTTTCAAGCAGTATCATCTCTTAATCTGGGTAAACCACACTGGATTCCATCTATACCAGCCTTACTAATAACTTTCTTCAAAATAATTTTGCATTTAATTTAGAAATCGTTGTTCATCTTGATATACCATTTTATCCAACCTTTATTTCCCAACTTAACATTACACAAGTTTGCCTTGGGTTGTCTTTCCCTTGTTAATTCAACCTTCCAAATTAGGTCTGTTACAATGAAAGGAAGTTACCTCATCAATACAATTACAAAACCAAAGCCTTGATAAACCTCTTAGTCTGTTTAAACTTGGCATCTCCTGAGTTTCAAGAATTTTGGCTTGATGATAAAGTTCATGTGCATAATATCAGTGCTACTGTAAACAAAATTAGTTACAGTACAACTATGATTATTATGGCTTGAAAATTCATGGCTAACTACCTACAAACATTTTCCATGATGAAATACATTCTTTATCATTCAATAAAGAACCAGAAAGTGGAAAGAGGACAAGGAAACAATTACATCATGTGTAATATTTAATATCAACTAAAATGTTATTAATGCATGAATGACTTTAACATGGTTCACTGCAATGCAAAATTCAGATAATGGAATGTATAAGTTTAAAAATATATTTAGCTCTCCCCTCATCCATATAAATATAAAAAAAATAACTATCCATTTCTAAATGTCTCAAAATCCTACAAACCATAAATAAACACTATTCTGGGTTTCACAGTCTTTTACCAATGTAAATTATCACTGGTATTTCATATTTATTAGCAAAATAAAATTCTAATAGAATACTGAAAAGCATTCATTAGTCAATGTATACTTTTCACATTTCTATGAATACAGATCAAAACAATGAAATATAGAGATCCAAAACAAAAGGGCCTCGTATCAAAACCGAGAAACTAAAGAACTTTTTGAAAGTAATAAAAGACTGAATGCAGGAAATATACTGTTCATATGCACTTATACTAAATAGAGGGAGGATAGTTGAGAATAACCTAATAATTTGGGTCTAGATGCCAAAAGAAGAATGAGAGGTGCTGGAAATATGCTAAAAATGCCTCATTATGAAGAATGGAATAACAAATGTTAAAGGAATTCCTAATGAAAACACAGGTGAGGGATGAGTTTGTGAATTATTGAAGGTTAAAATTAATTAAAATTTGGGTAAAACTTCAGTACTTCAAAAAAAAATTAGATATCTAGCTGTAGTTTATGGCCCCTGATACATTATGTTCCTGACAAGAAAAATTTTCCGTTATATAATACATAAAACTGATGACTTTTTTTTTTTTAAGTGCTTACTGCTCTTATAAATTTTACCTTGCCAACAAATATCAAACAAATTATATTATTCTACCCTCTAACACTACCATGTAGTGATTACTGCAGTATATCATAGTGCCTACATATAACCCCCAAATGAACAAATTAATATTACTGTGCATTTCTATGCAAACCAAACTGACAAATTCCAAAATCTATTACATACTCTTCCCTTTACAATCATGGCAAGTTCATAAGGAAGCCATTAATACTGCCTTATTAAATGAAATGAGTAAATATAAGCACAACAGAGAGAGCTCAACTAAAACGAAATGGTGCCAATTTCAAAACCTATGCATGTTTCCCACATTACTTGGTGCACTAGCTGACAATGAAGCTCTCCATTTGATCAACAAAGCATTCAAACCCCATTTATTAATAATGAAACACTACTCTAGATATCAATTACACCAAAAAACTATTTTGATTAAATTTTGAACCAATTTATTTAGAGCTAATTCTGAAGACCTCTTATTCTGGGGCTTCAATTTTTGTGTCCTTCTGATGATGGGTGATATGTGTCAAAAGATCAATCTGAGTAACGATGCCAATACAAACTTCCTTCTCGATCACTGTTCCATCCATATCTGAAACAATAAATTGCACATGAAATCAATGCTTTACCAGCAAACTATATTTGAACAAAAAAATAATGTTAGTGCTGCTTGTCAGTCAGTCTCTAAACCACTTTGACACAAATATTACCTCCAAGGACCATATTAGTAGATGAAAAACATCCAGGCCTCAAAACAACAAACTGGGGCTTGCCAGGTCATCCCATATATGCAGATGAACCAAGGCACTTTGGATTACCTGACTCATCCTTTCATTGAAATATAACAAACTATCCATCCAAAATAAAAATAAAATTGTATGATAATGGAACTTCTAGAAAACATTGACTAACTTTTAAAACTTGTCAGATAAGTATGCCTTCTAAAAGAAAGTCTCTAACACCATAATCTACTTATTTAAGCACTTTACTGCACTACATTTATAAATGTTTACTCAACTATTCCCAGAATGTTTTTGCTTACTATTCTCAAAAATGATCTTCTAGCTAAGAGCAAAAGGTTTCATGTTAAAAGTTAATCATGTTAAAAGTTAATCCAAGCCACTGCAAACAAATATTCCAAAAATAAAGAAACTGTCTCATAGGGAATTCCCTTCTTTCTTTTTCTTTGGACAGGAGGGAAATTTCCCTCTTGTCCAAAGAAAAAGAAAGACGTTTGATGCTAAGTATGGTACTGTACAGAGGAATGAAGTCCCTCGATGAACATCATTTATTGAATAGCCAGGCTCAAAACATCCTGGCATTATTAAACCTTCATATTTTCTATCCACCAATAAGGAAATCAAGGAATCTTTGGGTTCCAGACTGACTGACTCTGCAACAATATTTTATGGGATTAGCAATAACTATATTCTACTTTTGTTAAGCAAATGTATATATTATCTTAATGGAAAGGAAATCCAAGTACAAATAGTCACCATAACCAGATCAATTGAAGATGACAAACCTGTAAAACAGAAAAGTAGATATAAGATGAACTATGAGCTAGAGTTAGTATTTTTGCAATGAAGGAATTAGGTAAGCCTGAATCATATACCAGGAATGTTTACAAACAAAAGTCCAGTTTTAAAATAATTATGTTGCTGTTTACAATAAAATAAAAAGCACAGAGGTTTATGATGTTATTGCCATTTTTTACTTGAATTTGAAAATTAGGCCTGTATTTAAAAATGTGTATTATGGTCAGAAGCACAATTAGGCAATCTAGTAAGGACTGTTCTGTAAGCATCAAAAACTTTTTATCCACTGTGTGGGTAAATTAATCCAATACTATTCATGTACTTTCTGTCAGGCAATACTATTACTACCAATATTTTTAAAGAGAACGAGACTCAAACTTTTGAAATAGGCTACAGCATGACCCCTACTATACTTCTGTTTTGTGACAACAGTGTTACCACTAATTGACAAAATACTGTAGGTGCTTACTACAATCTAAGACTCAGTTACCTTGGCTACAGAACTTACAAATTTAATTATGTTAAATAATAAAGATATGCACTATGAGTATTCCTGAGTTATTAGATGACTGAAACTACAAACTCTTCAACTTTCACTTTGACCTATAAACTCTACGTGGTAAATATGGGATTTGGTCAACTTGGAGGCATAGTCCTTTAGTAACTAACATGGATATTATTACATCACTTCCCAATACTATACCTAAATACCAGCTGGTGTTCCATTTCAATGATAACTGAAGAAATTACTACACACTGCCTTTGAGCCTTTTGAAATAAATTGGTAAGATCTGGTTAAAACATCCTTTTACAATACTGAAGTATATCTGAAATCTTTTAATATTGCACATTTTTATTATAAATATCCAAAGGACATAAAAGTGAATTTTTCAAAGTTATTAACTTTATGCTACTGATAACATGAACATTGTACTGTACAGTATCTAGGCTACAGAGAGAGAGAGAGAGAGAGAGAGAGAGAGAGAGAGAGAGAGAGAGAGAGAGAGAGAGAGAGAGAGACAGACTCATACTGTACAGTACTGTATGCATACACAAAAGAAAAAGAATTAACAAAAGCACCACCAGATTACAAAAATACAGACTGACTCTAATGACAAATTCAAAAGGCCTCAAATTTTAAACCAATATGGTTGGGCTTTCCAACAGAGTATGCTCCAAAGGTGTATTTCACCTTTACATTATGGTAAATCCAGAATGACAAGGCATACGATTAAAAATGTATGGTTGCACGAGTTTCTCATAAAAAAATAATCTACTATTTGGGATTTGACAATGAATTTAGATAGGCAGTCTTCTGAAAACCATGGAACATATTAAACATAAATAACATTATGTTCTACAATGTCTGCAAAAAATGGAAGTCCTAAAAGCAGTTCAGTTCAGCTATTTGCTGCCCTGCAACATGATTGAACAAACACGTCATCAAAGCTAATGGGCCATAAGGTAAGGCCACTGGCTAACTGGCACTCAGATATCTGGCTAATGTGATATCAAAATGCTTGTTGAATACAAATACAGTACTGTATTTTTGTTCTCTCCAGTCTCACGGAGGATGAAGTAGTGTTGACTCATACGGCTTTCAAATGTATCAGTCTGTGACTCATACGGTTTTCAAATGTATCAGTCTGTGTCCCTTAATGTAACTGCCTCAGTGTCTTGTCTTGCTATTTTGGTCATCTATTTTAGCCAAAGAAAAAAAATGTCAGCTTCATCACAGCAAGAATCAGTGCCGTTTTCACAAGTTTATTTTCCCGACTTAACATATACTACTGCATCCTCTTCTGTAACGCTGAAAAGAATCTTTTCTCCCTTTGTTGCCCAGACAATATTTTAGTTTTTTTTATATGGTATTATATTACATAATTTGGATTCATCCCTCTTGTATCTTAGTACTGTAACTCCATACACAATCATGATATTCATGGCATAACATTAACTATTTTTCCTTGATATCATCATCTTTCTTCCATGTTGACTAATCACTAAAGACTGTATGTATGCAGTGTACGTACATATTTAAAAGTACAGTGCTGTATTTAAGTGTTTCAATCCTGAACAGGCTCCAAACAATAGACGTAAAACCATGAAATTCTATATGCTTGACCCATTCAGTTTGTAAATCCTTATGAAAGTATAATTTTAATAATGACCCCTTGAATCTAATATTTCTTTTATTGTGTAACTTGTAACAATGAACTTTGGGTATAAATTCATTCTAAATTCTAATCAAGGGTAATTATAAAATTTCCAATAACAACTATTGTCCCATAGATTTCAAGTGTACCATCTTTTATATAAGCATAAAATTTCATTAAGATATCCTAAAATTCCACAAATACTATCATATCTGAGAGGCAAGAGAATTCTGAAAAGTTTATTTTGGTTGAAAAATCTTTTCCATCTTTAATATGGGAGAAAATTACAGTATGCACCTTTGATAAAACTGAGGAGATAACTTTCTGTGCCACACTTCATTACCTACCGAACTTCTGAGTTCTTGAACAAATGCGCAGATTCCTTAAAGATCTCTCAGGGGTGATTAAGTAAATTATTCATCTTTCTTATCAATACAAATAGAATAAATGGCATTTTTTGATGAACAATTAACCTTGAAGTATGCTTTCCAGTACTATTCATATTCGAAGTCTCTTGACAGCTATTTAACAAGAAAATCTTTACCTAATCTTTAATTCCAAAAAATGTTAAAACAGAATTAATGTTTGTTCGAGTATATAATCTTTGATCTTTTGCCTCTTCCTACTATATGTATATCATTTTAGGCCCATAATGCATACTACCCAGACTTCAAACATTCACCAACACTGAAATGACCTAACTATGTACTTAAAGAGCCCAAGGGCATAAGCTAACTTCTTGTCTAGTGTATTTAATATATTACAACAGATATATCAAGGAAGTTAGAGGAATTTGATACCTACCCTATATGATGCGTCTACTCATGATATGTACGATCACGATAGGTAAGTGGAAGTACCATAAGACTGACTGTCATTCCTATATATGACTTCCTGAAATTTTCTTAGGATACAGTAAACACGTGATTGTGCCTAGACATATAAAAAAGGGATTTTGACGAAGGAAAAATCTATTTCTGGGTGATTGGCTCGTGTCGCCCTATGAAAGGATCCTTAATATCATTCTTTCTAGGTAAAATTAATCTAAAATTACCAGAGAAAAACAAAATTAAGAAAATGTCAGTAAAACTGACTCGCTCACTCTTAAAAAGAAGTGTCGGTATGGCAATAGGGGCGAGTGGGAACACTACCACGAGACATTCACCAATTAGACCTTCCAATCAGAATCCCCACAAGAGAGAGCTGATACCAACGGGCGATGCGGCCGCTACTACTACTACTAGAGGACGCCACGGACAGCAGCGCCCCTAGCGGTCATCCTTAATTATTAGCGCCAGCGTTCGTACGCATTTTCTTGCTTGTGCTCTTTTCTCGGGATTTATCTCATCATCCGTCATGGAACGTGCTGCCATCGCAACGGCTAAGTTAAGTGCCTCATAAGTAGTGTTTTACTGTATTTTAGTCTTCCAGGAACCAGTATTTTCCTTCTAATAGGTCATATACGGTTTCCCAGTCGACTCGTGGCGGCACCATGCTGCCTCGTTAAGAATTCCCGGTCTTCCATACTGGGACTTCTTATACTTATGGGCTTACTATATCACGTTCATCGTTTTTTTACATCGAGTTTTAGCTAGGTTAGCCCTTTTACCATTTCTCTTAGTTTGGTATTTAGGGCTATTCTGTGTTCCAGCCCAGCATCCCGGCTCTTGCTCTTCATCGGCTATTGCTGGCTCCGAGTAGGCTTCTGTTCCTCGGAACAGTTTGCCTCCTCCTGGGCTTCTTTTTCTTCTACTAAAAGTGTCTTTTCCATCTTTACGATGTAATTTTAGTTCTATTTAGGGTGTTAGGCTAGCCTAGGTGCATGTCCCATGTATTGGTACAGCCTGGTTCACGTGGCCCTTCCACGGTTGTGTTGCTATCGCGGCTTAGGCCACTTGCGGTCACGTGTTCCATCGCACCTTACCCTTCCCCTTCCCTCCCTACCAGGTATAGGGAGGCGTCTGGGGGACCCCTTGGTTGCCATGACAACCTCAGTTGCCTCTCTGAGGAGGCCAGGGGTTCTCCCCAGCGGGGGGTATAGGGCGACCACTCATAGGGTACCGGGTCACCGAGCGGGTAGTTGTTGGGACGGGGAGGAGTAGGCCACCCCCCCCTCTCTCTCTCCCGCCGTGTTACGCCGAGACCCTCCCCCCCTTCCCCAGTTGCTCAGCCACCTTCCCTCTCTGTAACGAACGGAGCCTTCCGCCGCAGCCGGGGCACCTTTGGTTATAGATTACTGGCTCCGCCAGCGGGCGGGGTGGTCACTACTAGTGGTCGATTGCTTGCCTACTATATCCTTGCATCTCTCCCCCGCTACCGGAAGGGAGCTTGCTTCTTACCCGGGCACTCTTCTAGTAGACGGGAGGAGAAAGGTTTGATAATTATTGTTATTTTTAAGGATATACCTAGTTTTACGATGATTTTATTTATTTTATTTATTTTATATGTATACCATCTCCGCCGTTATCCGTCGTGGTTTCATTTCACCTCCACACCTGGTTGGATTCTATCTCTTGTCTCCGGCGTAGCCTAGGACAACCAACCATATTACTACCACACGTATTATGGCGGGGCTCTGGTTTAATCTAACTTTCTCGCTCCGGCACCAGCGGAGCAACTGTTAGGCTGTAAGTGTTCTCCTGATACTTATGTATCTTTCCACTTACAGGCTACCAACTGTCAGGTCCTGTGACTTCCTGAAATTTTCTTAGGATACAGTAAACACGTGATTGTGCCTAGACATATAAAAAAGTACTTCAGTGGTTAAGACTGGGAAAATAAAATTACAGACATTGCTCTTGAATTTAAGGATTAAAGCTGCAAACAAGACTATATCAAGCAAAGAAGAAAATTTTCCCTCATACCATGACCAAGACACCAATTCATCAAACCATGTAAGAGAGCGGGGGTTGCCCAGGACAGAACAATGTACCATTTAAGTAAATATCCTCTAACACACATTCAAGTTTTTCAGTGTAACTGAGATATGAATGAAAATCCAGTTGATCAAAAGTGCAAAGAAAAAAAAAAAAAAAAAAGAAAAAAAAAAAATTGCTATTCTATCCAAAAAATATTAACAATATCAGAATTACAAAAACAAATGAATGCCTAAATAAAAAAATTTTCTTGATTACATTATATTCAAAATAAATAAATGTACTGTGCTCAACAATAGTGATATAAAAAGTTGATTATAAAATATTCTACATGATATTTAAAACGTTTCATTTTCATAAGATAAAAAAATATAAATAAATACCTGGATTTAATTTTTCACAGCAAAATATTGCAGATGAAAAACCTACAAATCTATTTAGCAGTAAATAAAGCTATCAAACATCTGAAATAAAAATATTTGATAAGGAGGGTTAAAAATTCTATCTCATGTGTGAAGATAATAAAAACATAACTGTCAACAACTGCTACACCTTTGTTGATTACCAAAGCTTATTTCATGACTAGATCATTTATCTGAACTGTATCCTTTATACGTTCAGTCAGCAGGTACTGAAACTTCATTCATGTATGTACTCACAAGCATATCAAGCTCTACAAATGAACATACTTCAGTACTTATGACAACACTACTGTGCATTAAAAGCAAATTTGGTGCATTAAATGGGACTGCTAAAGGAAACTTCTAAAATCACATTTTGTAAAGAAGCGTATGTAACTTGGGTTATGATGAACTAAAGTCTTGTGATTTGACATGTGTTCAAGTGATAAGAGAAGTATGGCGTATGTCTTCTCACACGTCTAACTAATGGTATCTTATATCTTCTTGATTTGCATCCCCACCTTTGTTAGAAGGAGCACTGTTCTGGCCTGGACTGAGTGCTGTTTCCTTTGGCACGTCGGATTCTCGTTCCTCATGGTCTGTCATGAATGGTATGCAACAAGTTTGTCACTTTAAATGATCTGTTTTTTCTTATCCTCATTTACTGTGTGAAGTTTAACTTTAATACCATCACCAGCTCTAATTCATCTATATCAAAAAAAGAAACTAAAAACATAGCTCAACACTGTCAACAAGGTTATAAAGGCAAATTTTACATCATTTTGTATATGCAATTATGCTGCAACAATACAAATAAAATGCATAAGTTCAATTCACTGAATGTTAGGGTTGATATTTGTAAAGCTAACAAGCTGGAAAAAATGCTGTATATCTGCTCACTAATCAATTCTTCATTTTCCACCACAGACACAACACCTTCCTATGCTGTACAGCAATAACAATATGAGGTAAAAAAAAAAAAGTATCAAATGAAAGCACAAAGGTATATACAAGAATGTAACTTATATCTGAAGGAGACCCATAACTTAAAAAGATTTATCAATAATAAAAAAGTAGATATGTAAAAAAATATTTAGTATCCTGTTTTAATAGCATAAAATGCAAAATCATTGAAGATATGGTAACTACTGTATAGAATAGCATTACAAAAATCTCAAGTTGAAAATGAGAACAACTTTACAAAACTTCTACAAAACGCTGCTCACAGAGAATGTAACAACAAAGCAATACAAAAAATACTGCACTAATAATTAAAAATGTATCTATAACCAAAATATATGTCAATCTCAACTAGCTGATTACCCCTCATGAGGTTTAGGGTTAATATTGGAAACTTTTCAATAACATGCACCAAAAAGCACAAGAAATCATTTCATGTGACAGAAAACATACCAAACATTAACCTCCAAAATTACATAAAAAGACTTCTCACCTCCATAATGACATGGTATAATAATAATTTACCATAAAAACTAAATTTAAAACCAGGATACTCTTTACCTTCAGAGAATAAGGAAAATACTTCCTTTAATAAAAGCAGAACAAAAGCCAGTTAAAGCAAGGAGCATAATTGCAACTTTGTTATAACGAAATATTTTTGGCAAAAAACAGCAAGGTTTCTAGGAAAAAATAATTAGAACTTCATTCATATCAGGAGACAATCTCAACAGGTAGTACCAAAGATCATACTAGGTCTTCATAAAGACCTAGATGACAGGTCTTGGGAATTCACAAAATGAAACTGCAGTCTAGCTCAACATCATCACTCCCAACCTGGGATTACTCTTAGCACTGCATCTATTATCAATATGCATGACTGCAGCTGTTTTCCCTATTATCATTGGTGCTCAAAACGGAACAAGATTAAATAGCCATTAACTTTAAAGGAGCCTTCCAGTGAAAAATATGCCTGAACTTGACAGGATAACAGGACAAATTGGAATATGTACCATACTGTTAATGAAAAATATGTGTATACAGTACATTAACTGTAAAGCAAGACAGACATATTAATGTAAGGTGAGTGGCACTTTACAACAAAATAATAGCCTTTCTTCAGCATCTACATATCAGCACCAATAATACTGGCTGGAGGACCATTCCTTAGTTTGACAGCAAACAGAATTAAAAAGATTCTGGAACTTGACTGTATGACACCATGGCATCAAAACAGAGGGTGGATGCTAATCCTCTGCAAACTGAACAGAAAGCACTAGTTTTTGAAGACAAACATTCAAAGAACCCTTGAAAGATAGCTCAAGGAAATTGGCTAACCTTGACATCTTCTGCCAGTGGTTTAAATCAGCTATCACTACATATCTGGTATAGAGAAAATGCCATTTTGGGCAAGACTTGTCTACAAACAAAAGATCAATATGTTTCCTGACATGAAGGCAGAATGAGTACAGCAGAATTAAAGAAATGAATTGTATGCTATTAATGTTATAGCAGATGCCTTAAAATCAGTCATTAGTTTTCTAGCTGTATTATATGGCATACTTTCCAAGTGATGTGAAACAAGCTAGAGTCAAGGTAACACCACACTGAGCATTGTTAAATATTCTAATTTATTAAGTACCAATATGGTGTATCTCATGAATAGGGAATCATGGTACATAAGCAAGGTGAGAGATCAGTTAATCAATACTCTTCCATTTGCTGTAGTTCATCAGCATATTTTAACTACACCACTTTATGAAAACATTCAGATCTGCAATATGGCAATTAACAACTTTCCTCTGCATTTGGAAGGAGGTAAATACGTAAACTGTATCAAATGGCAGCATCTGTATACATATTGTAATATAATTTATAAAGAAAGTCACTAGTAAAAGACTAAAAATAACAATCATGACAGAACATTGCCCTAAAGAAAACCAAATATGCTAGGTCCAAGATCACCAAAATAATTAACAAAACCTCTCGGTTACCAGTAATTTAAAAAGCTGTGAATGAGATCAACTACGAAGTGCCCACGGCTGAAGTTAAGAAGATTAATGTAAGAACTTTAGTCATAGTCACAAAAAAAAGAAAGAAAAAAAGTTTGAACAGGTCTAGAACCATAACTTTGTCAAGGCTGTCTGTACTAGTTTGATGTACAAAGGCACCACCAGAACAGTTGTCTGTAAGCAAACTGGCTGTGAGAAGGAATGTATATAAATTTGAGGTCCAGTACCTCTATAAGCCTTTAAAAGGTGGATTTTTTTTTTTACCAAATTCAATAACTACTATAATAGAAAGAAAGAGACTGACAAGCAACTATTGCAATAAGCATTTATAAATCCTTTTGGAAAAGCCTCCATATTACACAATCTCTGTTTATCTGGAAAATGCATTTAAAAAAATAAGCAAAAATGTCTTAAATGGGAAAAATCTATTTACATTTTCTCCACACAAATGTAAGACATCTAGGATCTCTTTGATGTGCATTCTGCACAAAATTAGATTTGGTGATAAAAGTCTCTGGATGATGTACATCAGAAAGATGTCAACCAAACACTGTCTAGCCTCACGAGAACTATGATGTAGCCAAGACTTAATCCTAGATATGACTATCAGTTTACATTCATTAGTTCAGTATAAGCCAAAAGTGATCAAGTGCCTTTATTTCATCTTCCTTTATTATGCTTTTGGTGGGTACCCAAGCAAATGGAGTGCCATTATGATCTAAGTTACCCACAGATTCCCCTCCCTTCCTTTGAAGGCTTCTGTTAGTTTTCCCAACCTTTACTATGTAAGATATGCCTTTTCTTGTTATTTTTCCTTCTAGATCTACACTGTTGTCAGGAATCTTGAAATAAGGACAATTTTCTTACCCAACAGCAGTCTCATGCTGTAAAAAGAAGTTATCATCCACAGATTTAAAATCTTACATGAAAGCCAGTGCAATTTTCCTCACTGATATATTTTCATTATATTAACCCATAAAAGATAAGTAAAAGCAGAGTTTTTGACAATGAATATTTTGACACCAGCCATTGCATAAAAAATAAGCACCCAACACCAATAGAGTAGTTTCTTTTACAAGAATGGTAATTATATTTTCCATTTATCTCTACTCTGCTTGCCTGCATTGAGAAAGAGTAAAAACCTCAAGAGACCCTCCCAAATACATAATATGAAATGTCAAAATGTGCCAGCCAAGATCAGGATGATGACTCTGTTAGAATGAATTTTAAATTTAAATGGTCTCCCAATCACTGTAAAACATTCTTGTTTTGGAAAATCTTGCAATCTACAGTACTTTTGTTCTATGGTCCTTCTGCTTTTATAACAGTGAAGACTGACATTCAGAAAATATCAAATGGACTTGGTCAATAACAAAAGGAGCATCAGTCACATTCTCAAGAGCCTGGATGTCTCGTCTGGGTCAAAATGACAGACTGGAATGATCCTATACATAAATTTGCTGGACAACTATGTTACTATCTGTTAAGACAATTGGTCTCCAAATATAATTCTGGATTTAAATGCTAACCAACTAGAAGCTGACACTGTGTCAAAATCTATCATTTAGGCGACTCAGCCTATTCATAGTCACCTTTGAAAGGAAACTGCTACTGGAAGTAATAGATATACCGTGTCCCTATACAAATGAAGTCCTACTGATCTGATTACCTATACATAATGACTGTGTGAAACAACAGAGATTAATGCTTTTTCATTGTCATAATACCATCAGATACCTGTGCAATGCTTGCTGGTAATTATTATGTGGTATCTAATTCAAGAATTTTTCAACAGAGAGAGTGTGTGTGTGTGTTGTGTGTGGGTGTGGTGTGTGTGGTTGTGTGTGCGTGTGTGTGTGTGTGTGTGCGCGCGCTACCAAGATTACTAGAATGTATAGTGATGTAGTAGGGGCTTGGGTAAACTTTGAAGGAAGAAATTTTTCAGGGAATTACCGAGATATGCTGTAGCTACAGATCTTGTTTCAAGTACGTATGGTGAGCTTTACAGTAATTATTTTGAAAATTCATAAATTGCTAAACTATCCTGCCATTAGTGAAAAAAAAATAAAATGTTGTAAATTGAGCTATTCTTCCCAGCTCAATACTGTATCTGAATGAAGCTTAGCAAAAAAGAAGAAAAAAAAATAAAGGCCATTAGCAATACACAGTTCTATACCAAAAATTTCCTGTTCCTTTAAAGGCATTTGTTTTTTAAGTTACGAAGTTGCAGCCAAAATGAATAAACAGAAATAACTGCAGGGAATAAATAGCTTTAAGATCAAGCAACACTGAAAGCTTGACTTTACTCTTGAGCTATGACACACAACAATTCCACAATACACAATATATTTATTCTTGAATATACACTTTATAGAGAAAAGGTCAAGTTTCCCTCTAATATTAATGCTAAATCAAAACTTAAGCAAGAATGTAAACACAAATGTAACTGAAATCTTACCGACAGATCCTAGACCTGCTCCATGGGCAGTAGTGAAAAAGATAAATTACAAGTTATGCAATAATATCAGCTCACCGATCGTCATGACACGTTCACTTTCCCAAAAAGATGTGATACCAAGGAAGTTGAGCAGCAAGGTGTTAGAATGCAAATAAATTCCTTTAAAACACTTAGGACTTAAAACCAGTGTGATATTATATCAAGTACACTAAAATCTCTTTAAGTCAACTGTCATGAATAAAACAATCAATTTGATACCTTTCATGTAAAGTACACAAGTAAAATTGTTAAAATATACAATTCCTTATAATTTCTTAATGTTTTTACTAATGAAGACAATAATGCCAAAACTGCTTAATTTTTAGCTATGACTACTACTGAATATGTAGCTTAATAAGATCAAACTAAGAATGAAACAAATTACATCACTTACTGTACATATATACAGTACTATACGTATATACATCACATGAAGTTAAATACTGTAATATCTCTACAAAAAAAAGTTGCTAGACACAAACCAATGACTATGAATCACCAACATGACATTTTCTTTACAAAAAATATCCCATAAAACTGGTCTCATGGAAATTTTTAAATCTTATTCCTATCCATTAGTTAAGTAAAACTCCACAAATATTATTCTTAAATATGACACTTAATACGAGGAATTTAGTCAAACTAACTTGTTTAACATTATGATAAATTTCATAGAATAAAGAAATTAAATAATTAAGATTTCTAGAAATCTAAGCTTTTCATAAAATAATAGGCTAGTCAGTAATGCAATTAAACAGATACAGCATAACTCCCATACTTTATTATGACCAATTATGGTTCACACTCTTCAGCCCAATCTACTGATGATCCATGAATAGATTATAGCTTCTACTTCTGAAACCTATTACTACATATACTAGTATGCCTTTTCTTTTACAGCCAAAATGTTAGTTCCAAAGTAATAATCAACTACTCCTGCCAGTCAATGATGTAAGGTTGTCAATGTAACATAACTTCTATTAGCACTTTTGAAGTTATAGAGAAAACTGAATGAAGTAACACGACATGCAGTTACAGGGTAGCCATTCAGTTCATTTCAATTTGCTGGAAAAAATAATTTCCCATTACCTGCATCCCTTACCTTCTACTCCTGAAGGAACTTATAATCTCATTCAAGAGGTTTAATTATATCATTATCAAGTAGTAATAGAGTTCAAAGCTTCAAATTTCTATGCTTACATGTATACAGCAGTATCAGAGGACTTTCTCCTAATTGAGCACAAGAACAGTGAGTAAAAGGTTTTGACCAAGTGGGATGAGAGAAAATAAGATGGATAAAGAGTAAGAGAAAAGGTTGGAAGTTGGCAAGATGCTCAAAAGAACTCTTAGGAAGATAAACCACACCCCGCCACAAAGCACTATGTAGCCAGCATACATATATACATTAGATTTTCTGCACTCGTCATTTTTACATCCGAAACTAATGCCAACCCTTATTCTATAAGATAAGAGAATCCATGCCACAAAGAACTAACATAATCTGAAAAGATTGCTCTTGATATGATGATTCATAAACTTGCTGACAATGATAAACAATGTTTGGCAAGTGGCGACTCAAACGAAGACCCAAAGTTACCTTAAATAGCCAAGAATCAATGCAATTTACAAAATGCTGGTAGAAAGTAATACAAGAAATTTCAAAAAATAATTTTGTCACATCTTCAGTGAATAAGTTTGAAATTGTCTAATAACAAAAAACTTAACCAGTGCTTGAGACACACTTCAACTATGCAACAAGGTTGTTGAGGTCAGTCTTTGGCTGACATATCCTTGGCTGATACAGTCATCCAAAGCCACTTCTCACCAAATCTGCTCTCTCGTTTTGAGCACTGAAAAAGCCCTAAACAGTCTGTACCATTTGGGTAAAAAAGACCAAGGTCAGTTTCTGTAAAATCATGTCAGAAAGTTTGTCTCCTATTCTGAAAAAGCCTCTCGCAAAAAATATTACACCTGATCAACCGACCAGTTCGAATGTTGCCAGCAATAATCGACAATGTTACCAGAGGATGGAGAAATATAGGGGTTTCAGCCCTTATACAAGCACAGTAACTTGAATCTAAAAATAATTACAGTACTTTTTGATGTTCAATAGGCATTTGGGTATTAAGTACGTACTTGGGATGTCCTATTAGAGTTGATAATTGCCCACATACAAAGTAAAGCATAGTATAAGTAAATCCTATTTAAATTACATTAATGCTGTCTTAGGACATTGTTATCTATACCACTGTTACACAATACAATCTTCACAATTGCTTAGTGATCAAGAGTTGATGTCTAGTTTTTTTTCAGACTTGGCCTATCACACCTGATAAGTACTCCACAAAGTAACAGTGCATTAATTTTTATTTTAAGTTTTGACTAAAGAAATGACTGCTGGCCTTGAATAAAAGTTGGTATAACTGATCAAAAAGCAAAATGGGAGAATTGTTACTACATCAATATTATGATGCTTCAGCCCGGATCCTCAGGATACTGGCATCTAATGAGATTTTAAAATATACAGCCATCTTAGGACTACTTATATTCCATGTGCAAGGGTCTCCTTATATGGTAAATTGCACATGTAGTTTCATGGTGTCCTCCCATGCAATTCCAATCAAACTAGGTTTGCTGATTAAAACAGAATCATCTGCAAATTCTAAGTTTGTCATGTTTCATGTTTCTATCATTACTCCAATCTAACCTTCCCTTTGATCAGAATCATAATCAGAACTGCTAATTTCATATTTACACCTCCTTCATCCATTTCATAAGCTATGGAAATAGTAACTCATCTTCCTCCCTTGATGGACGGCTGACTGAAACATGTTATAATTCAGTCCTGCTCTAATGAAAAGTAGATTTCAAGAGATTCTGTAGATGGAAACCTCCAATACAACCTCACTGTAATTATCACTTCTGCAGCAATTATCATTTAGGTGAATCCACGGTTCTACCCTACCTATGACTCTAAAACATTAAGGAGAGGGGTAGGTCAAGGAGGATGAACTAGCTTGTTGAAGAGAACATCATTTTCCCTTCTGGGTAAAGTTTCAAGCAGACCAGGATGGCACAGTGATACTGTTATTCTACCCTCTTGAAATATTCAATACTGTATGGTACTATTTGTCTCTAAACAAAAAACTGGGCTTCAGTGTTTTTCTCTGGCTCCTCACAGCTCCTGTATCAGAACTTTGAACTGGTTTTTTTTTCTTAGTCTTATGCATATCATCTTCTATTCAACACTGAATTCTAAAAACATAAATCTGTTGCCACTATGAAAGAGACCACTTATCTGACAAGTCTACACGAATATGTATGACTTATCATATATGGTGGGAGTTTAAAATTTTTAAAAATTATTGTACTCCTTGAATTTTACCAATTCGTCATCATTTAAATGGCATTTACTAGCTCCAAATCCCATTAGACCCAAACAGTTATCAACCCAGGCAATGGGACTCTATTTTCTCAACATTTAAAATTTAATCCTTTCCTTTTGGTCCTCATCTGTTCATTTTGCCTACTTTACTTATGAATCTTCAACAAAATGAATGTAAATTTTGCATACGTATCAAGTACTACATGTATACTTACCAAATCAGACCTACAGATCACTTGAAATCAATGACCTTGAATACGTTCAAGCACATAAATAAATAATCAGCTTTGTAATATGTAAGAATGATTTACTACCACGTTGTAAAAAAAATTTACTTGGCAAAACAAGGCCTGATTATCAATATATTCATATTTGCCACTGTCCATATTTTAAGCGTTTTAGGGGACTTCACCCCATATATATTTCCTTCTATGATGCATGCCTTTCTTAAATTTTGCACTCAGGTTATTTTCAAAGTAAATCAGAACACTCACAAACCAATAACCTAAAATGATACCATATTGGTAGCACACATTTCACCTGAAATATGTAAGTCACTACCCTACTTACGAACAAGTTACGTTCTGACGGCCATCCATATCTTAAATTGTTCGCAAGTTGGTCTTTAATATGTACAGTACATAATGCATAATTTTTTTTTAGATGTTTGCATTTCCAAGTTAATGCAAGAGTCATAGATTATACTATTTTCACTGCATTATTAAATCATGCAGTATTATAAATAATTTGGATGACAGAAAGGTAAAAAGAAAATAAAATTTAGATTCATGCAACATTCAAAATTTAGTACATTTTCCATGCTTTGAAAGTTATGAACTTGAGAGAATTTTGCAGTAGCAACGTCTGTCACTGGAAGTTCATAAAATAAACAGTGCACACACACTGCCATCTATATTGACAAAAATACATACAAAAGATTTCCTATAGGGATAGGAAATATAGAAAATGGTTATTCATCAAAGAATGAGTTAAATTGGGAAGATAGAAATAAGAAGGAATATTTTGCCGAGTATGAACAAGAATTCTCATGATTTTAACTTGTAAGAATACGTGGTAGTTAATCATGAGAATATTCAAGATAATCAAGAAAGGGGCACAGGAACAGGTTATTCTTCCTCATGTTCTTCTGTTCTTTGCAACAATTCTTACTGGCAGAATAGGGGTGCTGAGCAAAATTTGGACTTTCGACCCTGTCTGTTCATATCTCTGAATGTTTGTATAGCTGAATGTTCGTAACTTGAATGTTCGTAAGTAGGATGTTGACTATACCTGAAAAAAATCTGAAAATTATGTTACAAATCTCAATATTGAAACTTACATAGACGCTGTGTATGAACAACAAGGGCGAAGTGATCCCGATCCAAGATCCTCGACAGTTTGCCAAGAGTTGTGTTAAGCTTGATTTTACGGAACTGTGAATACAGCGACTGTTGTACTGGACTAGAGCCTTCAATTTTGCCAGACACCATCTTGGCCATTAAAGATCCTAAGGTCACTACACCTTGTATAATTCTGAAAACAATTTACGAAATTAAGAATCTGCAACTGTGAAGCTATAGGTATCAGACCTAAATCTGCTAATTATGAAGGTTTAACCACACCAATCACATTACTATATTGAATAAAAATTTTTATACCAATCATCCAACAGAAAACTGGTTGCTTGAGTAATTTTGTTGTCACTACTGGGCTACTGCTTCAAGCATCATAAGAGCCTTGATCAATCTTTCATGACTATGCTCACATCCTCAAATAGGTGACAGTACTATAATGGCAATTTAGAGGCTGGGAGTGAAACTTAAGTTGCTACTGAAAACTTGGTTAGGTAGTGGAAAGCATATTCATAAAATATGATTTGATTAAAATCATTTCTCTTCATATGTACCTCCTACACTACATCACATCAGTAATCCTTTAATTTCTCTGTTGTCAAATACTTAATATGATATTTCTAAACCAAAATAAAGTGTGAATTATTAAGTACTCGTGTATAAAATATATGAAAATGAAAATATTACCAAATTTTTCATGTAAAACACTTTATAATATATTATCTTATAAATAAAAAAGAAATTTTTTCTCATTAAATTACTTCAATTAATAAAATATTAAAATGTAGACTTAGAGCACAGCATCCAGAAATTTTTTAGCCCATCCCATTACACAATGTACCATTTATTTACGCATTTAGCCCACACTATAACTCAGTGCAGTAGACAGTATCTGGGAATCTCTCTTCATTTCATACGATCAATTTGCAGTTACAGGAAGGCAGCAGATAAACAAGCAATGTAATGCAATATGGAAATTAATACAGGCAGTCCACGGGTTATGACGGAACATCGTCAAAAATCCTAAGAAAACCTTACTTTTAATGCTTTGGGTGTATTGGAAACTATGTAAACTGCATTCTTATTGCATTTTTCATAAAAAACTTTAAATATTGATTATTTTGCATTTTTGG
This sequence comes from Macrobrachium nipponense, assembly GCF_015104395.2. Taxonomy (NCBI): domain Eukaryota; kingdom Metazoa; phylum Arthropoda; class Malacostraca; order Decapoda; family Palaemonidae; genus Macrobrachium; species Macrobrachium nipponense. The sequence goes on along the minus strand of NC_087215.1, from coordinate 75,735,138 downwards.
TGTCATATTTCATCTGCCAGATCAGTGTTCTAGGTGTCGTAACACCGGAAATAATTTCTGATGAATATAATTGAAAAGCGCCTTAACCTCGGAACGTCGTAAGCCGAGACCGTCGTAACCCAGGGACTGCCTGTATAAGTAAATACTTTGGATGTATTGGTACAATACTTCTCAGCTGAATCTTCTGAAACTTCATCACAAATTTTGAACTTACCCCTCTTGATCTACGACAGGCAACTGATCATATCCCTCACGCTGCATTATAGCAATGGCGTCTTGGCAAGCAATTGTTGGTAATACTGTTAGAGGAGCAGGGAGAGGAAGTGTTGACACCCTCACTCCAGACCACCTGAAAAAGTAGTAAAATCAGTTTAATATCATAATGGAAAGAAAAAAGAAAAATTAGCATCACTTGATTTGTGGTAGAAGGTTTTGTTGACCATGGCTCTCTGTTGTAGTACTACAAAATTCACTATCTGCAAGAATTTTTTCTTTTCATAAATCATCCATCATATGCCTTTTCTTGGTATAATGAACCAAGAATACCATAGGCAACCGACTTTCAATTAGTCAATATCCGTTCGTAAGTTAAGTGAAACCATTCATAAAATCCATTTACATACACGGCAAATTCAACCGCTTTTCCATTATACTATGTATAGCCAGAATTTTATGCCAAATTTACTTTGTTTTAACAAGCAAAGCTATACAAACATTAGGAACAGGTGCAACATTCACGCTACAAAATTCCCAAAAACTAGGGCTTAGTCATGGAAGTGACATAAGAATACTAATCATACATAAATTGACAAGAGTACACAAACTGCCATTATTGGTGGTGCAGTAATATGCCACAATGCACATTGGCATAATCAGATCATAGAAAAGATAAGGCATAATTTTGTCGAGATAATTTCTTTGACAAATCCTTCCTCAACCCACACTTCACAAAGAGAAACTTAATCTGATTTGTTGGAGGTACAGTATTCTAAATTTGTGACTCGTGAAAACCAAATCTTTTTACTGTCATGTGTTTACCATTCAAATAGTGTAAATTTCCATATAAGAAAATGTCACTATTATTTAAGATCTCTTTTGAAAAGGGCAACATTCCTTGGTCTTTTAGATACTGGAAAATCATAAAATCTTAATTATAAACTAAAGGGACGTTTCAAGTTAACAAAAAAAATACATTATGATACAGATTACAGCACAATGCAAATGTAAAGGTGTCTTACCAATATTTATTCTGTTCATCTTCACTTTCTTTGATAAAATCCCTTTCCTCCATCCACTTGTCCGACAGATGTTTCGTCATATAGTTACGTACAGAATCGGGTAAGATTACCACACATCTTTGTCCAGCTTCTAGATCTGCAGCAGCTACCATAGCAGCATGCATGGCAGCACCACAACTACCACCTGAAAGAGCACACACAAATACCTCAAGTAACATTTTCAATAGTGTAATGTATTGAGAAACACTACTCTCTCATTCTACGATGTTGAACCTTCTGGGAGTTGTCGTTGGGCGATCTCCCGCCATCCACGAACTGTGACGCCAGCAGACGCATGGGTCTGCTTACTTTTAATTGATGTACCAGGATAAAGTGCGTGAATTACCAACCTGTCTTCTTGGGACCTAAGTACTAAAGGACGAGGATGCAACAAATGCATTTCCAATATGTGGGTTAGAAGATTACATAATGGGGAGCTGACTGTTTTGTGAATAAGAGTGACACAATGGAGGAAATGTAAATGGAGATAACTATCTGTAGGCTAAAACTTGTAAACCACTTACAAAAGATGATAGTAACCAGCCTGAGAAGAGCCTTTATGAGGCTCAGAGGTTTGGATAAACTAATCCTTCATATAATAATAGTAACAAAAGATGAAAAATACAGGAAAAATATCAATCCTTATAGAGAAAAAGATAAAATTTAGTAATATTATAGCACTTAAGGCAACCTTTCCATATAGAATCACAACAGTACTTGAGGGAACTAGTACCTTTAGGTATAATAAAAAATTACATTCATGATAAGACAGGGTCTGAATTTCTATATGGCACTATATTCTTCTGACAAAGTAAAACTCTGTAATAAGTGTAAGATGGCTGAATATTCTTTGCAATATATCCCAACTCCCTTCTTTGGAATTTGGAATATAATTACTGATTCCCAAATAAGTTTAAATAATACTTTCAGGTAGCTTTCTCAAACAGGCAAAAAAGTAGATGAAAAACTAAAAACTATATTTATGTAGAAACATAGATTTTGAGTCCCATAATCCAACTTGGTGATGAAAAGTTTAGAACCTCATGAGGTACAGTGTTTCAAACAGAAGCAACAGGTCAGATATAGAATCACTCACCCATTGTTTAGGTATGAACAATGGTGTGACAGAAATAAAATGAGCAAACTAAAACTTCAGAGAAACAAATATATATGATAATATTTGAAAATGCAGAAAGCTTACGAGTCAAAACAAAATCCATCGCTGAACTCACTCAAAAACAAAGAACAATATCATCATGAATGGAAGTTTTTTTTTAAGTCAATGAAACAAAGACACATAAACAGAAGCTCATCAATAAACAAAATTTAAACAATGCATCAACTCAGACTATATTATGGCTTCAGGAAAGTAAAAATAGCACAATAACCCAGAATATCTGATGGGAAATAATGAATACACATAATTTCTAAAATCTTACCAAAGGTGAAAACTGAAGCAAGGTAGAGTTAAAGGAACAATACAGCTAATTTTTAAATCTTACCAAAGGTGAAAACTAAAGCAAGGTAGAGTTAAAAAAAACAATACGGCTAATTTTTAAAGTCTTGACAAAGGTGAAAAATGAAGCAAGGTAGAGTTAAAAGAACAATACAGCTAATTTTTAAAATCTTGACAAAGGTGAAAAATGAAGCAAGGGTGAATTAAAAGAGGTTAAGACAACTACTTGACAATGAATCTAAGGGAACTCAGAAAAAAGAAAAAAGTTAAAGGAAGATGAAGCTGGGGGTCAGACCATCAGATGGCTCCGTCAAAGAACCTTGGTGCATGGAATGATTTACTTCTGACAGTTTCCTTATGTAACAAATCTAACGTAACATGTTCGGCTAGGTATGACCAAAACTATACAATAACATGTGAACAGCAAGTTATTTTATGATTTCATGCTGTTCTTATCCCTAATATCTTATGAGACAAAATAAATAATACTTACCACACAGAAGACCTTCTTCCTTGATGAGTCTACGAGCCATTATCAAGGAGTCCTTGTCATTGCTCTTTATCCATGTGTCAACCAAATCTCGATCTGAAAGTTAGGAATCAATTTGTGGAATGTATAGAGTGTAAGCAGCATCATATCTATAACAATACTTGAACAGAACTAACAATCTAATAATTGTGATAATGAATAGTCCATACAAAAACAAGTCCATTTCAAGATCAGGCATGTATAGAACAAATGCAAATCATGAGCCAAAGTTGAAGAAAACCAGTATGCGCAGTACTATAAGTTACATACCAGTTGTATTATAAAATATTAAAATCATGGAAGCATTAAAATTAAATAAATTTTTCCTAAAAAGGAGCAGAAGCTCTAAGCCATAAAAAGGAATAATTATCCCTCAGGCTATAAAACAATCACGATACAAGAGACACAGCAAAAATGCACATGAAGTGGCATGGCAAAAATTTAGTGGCCATATTAAGAGACTTTTTTTAATTAGGTTCCAAAAGTATTAGCAAGAAAAACTAGAGGTCCAGTTGGATAAATTTCCCATTTTTACTTAAAATGTTATGAATCACAATTATCTATAAAGTTTTCAGAGAAGTATTAACATAACATTTCTCTTTCATTTCTCATTGAGTATACAGGATGTACATGTATTTCTCATATCACTCAGAGGAGGAACCAAAAGGAACTGTAACACACCTACATATGAGAGAGACAGCAATGAATTTGTAGGAAGGGTTTCAATATTTTTGTTTTATGTGAAACTTCAAATGGTAAATGTCAAAACATGAACATGAAGGACCTAAAGTTTTACCTTAATTCTAGAATCTCATTCCAGTTCTGTTAAAGAAAACATGTTTTCTTTTAAGATTAAGTAAAATTGAGCCTTTAGGAGAAAATATAGACATACTATTACGGATTACGTATTTGCATTTGCCTCCCAGTATTACAAGTAAATGCTAAAAACATTCCGTATAACAAAAGGTCTTATCATACTGTTTTAATTCGTCAAAATTTCATTTACATGAAAATGTGCATATAGTTCATTGTCAATATACAGTACGTACATATATAAAAAAACTATAAATATTAAACCTACCTAAAACATTTGGAATGAAGTCATAACCAATGCCTTCTACTTCATACTGAGTAACATCTGTCTTGTTGAGTTCTTCTGGTACTGCCAAGATGGAACCCTGTGGATCTACTCCTACAATTTTGCAATCAGGAAGCTGAAAAAGGAAAGAATTAAAAGTAAGAGTTAACGTGACTTTTCCTAAAACACATGTCAAGTTGGCCTCTAATGATACCATAGTAAATGAAACAATGTAAGTGGAACCAAGTAAGTGACCGTCTTCGTCAGGTTATTCATAAGCCCTGCGATAAGTTAAATAGCAAAAAAGGAAGAGCCTTTCATTTACAAAAAAAGGAGGTCAATATACACATCAGCAAAAGGAGATGAGTGGTCAAGTTCTGACACAGATAGAAACTCTTCATCGAGTATGCAAAACAATACACCGTATCTATGAAAAGAGCACATTTAAATTGGATTTTAATCTCAAAAGCCTTAAGATACAAGATTACCCTTGGCTCCCACACTTCCTTTGCTTGTTAGAAAAAAGCTAATACAATACAATATACTAGTATTTAAAAAGGAGACTACAAATTTAAAACTATGCTTCATTTCCTACCAAGAAAAGGGATTTTGACGTAGGAAAAATCTATTTCTGGGCGAGGAAGCCGTGTCGCCCCGTGAAATAAGTCCATTTAGCGTTATTTCTAGTAAAATATTGCTATAATACCAGAGAACTGCTAAATTGGACATGTCAGAACTCTCTGACTCACTCACCTATAAAAAAAAAAGATATGTAACAAAATAACTCACCCTTTCTTTTATCTTTCTTGCAGTACCAGTGATGGTACCACCAGTTCCAGCACCAGCAACAAACATGTCCACATTACCATTGGTTTGCTGGAGGATCTCTTCTGCTGTACCTTCATAATGAGCCATGGGGTTGCCAGGATTTTTGTACTGGTAAAATGAATTAATATCATTAGAGAGAGAGAGAGAGAGAGAGAGAGAGAGAGAGAGAGAGAGAGAGAGAGAGAGAGAGAGAGAGAGAGAGAGAGAGAGAGGGAAGCTATTGGATGAACATATTTAGCACAGTACACAGGTATAAACATAATAGGAGAGGGATGGTATATACAATTAGTATACATATTAAATAGTATTTTATCAATAACACAATTAACCTCATTTCTAAATTCATCATTTCAAGCAGAGAGAGAGAGAGAGAGAGAGAGAGAGAGAGAGGAGAGAGAGAGAGGAGAGAGAGAGAGAATTACCTGATCTAGGATAATTGCTCCGGGGATCTCCTTTTCGAGTCTCTTGGCCACCGAAATGTGAGACTCGGGGGAGTCCCAGGATGCAGAGGTAGGCGTTCTCACAATCTCCGCCCCCAAAGCCCTCAGGACATCCACCTTTTCATTGCTCATCTTCTCTGGCATCACAATAATGCTCCGATAACCCTTAACTGCTCCACAAAGGGCGAGACCAATGCCTGAAGTGTACAGAAAATAATGTAACTGAAGGAGACTGCAAAATATAAAAATCATAATTAATTTCCTAAATTTCTCAATAAAAATTCTTATTACGTATCCTGTTAAATAAACGCTCACTACTAAATTTGAACAGTAAAAGAATAAAAAAAATGATTGATATAAGGTTCCTTGATTAGTTGTTTAAGCATCTTCAAATACTAAGTAATGTTAACTGGCAATCACACTGAGTATATACATACTGCATAAATAGTGGCTTCTTCATGTTAAATTTAAGCCACTACATACTTATACAGTGTGATTCCCAATTAACACTACTAAGTAATGCTAATCAGCAATCACATTGGGTACACTGATGTACTTTTTAAGCAATGGATTATTTTTTACTTACAGAGGCAAATTGAGCCAATCAACCACAAAAAGAGCATAAGCTGCTGATGACAAAAACCAAGTACTACTGTATACCAAAAACCTTTTCAGACGTGGTACGAGTACAGTACATAATTTGAATCCTGGTAAAAATTAATCTTTGGCAAAAAGTATCAGTTTCATTTCACACACACTTACATTAAGAAGCACACACAATTATCTAGATATATCCTAAAAGATCAAATAAACAATTCCTAGAATTACTTTAATAAAATTGGCTGCTGCCAGCTACTTACTAAATGCGGCATATTTTCCTTTCAGCAAGAATATGGTTCCTCCATATACGTGTCCTAATCTTCAACCTCACAGCTCAAGCAAAAAGGATATCTAAATATAATACTGAGACTATAGTACTATTGCTAATGAAACTATCCTAATCATTCAGACAGCAGCACCTAGAGGTACAGTCTATTTAGCTTCCTCATAAAAAAATCAATTCACAAAAATTGCTTCAACAATCTCAAAAAGCCATTATGCAGCACACATTCCAAGGTATAGCAAATGTATCACAGATGAGCTAAAAGGAAATTTCTATTGAAATTAGTAACTACAGCACTATGAATATGACTGTTTACTATTAATTCCAGTATAATGACAGTCATCCACTGTTACTGCCTTTAGGTCTAGAAAAAAAATATCCGCAAGCTTACTAACCTGTGTTGCCAGATGTAGGTTCAATCAGCACAGAGACCCCAGGTGTGATAAGGCCTTTCTTCTCAGCGTCTTCAACCATTCTCAGTGCAATACGGTCTTTGACGCTGCCTCCTGCATTGAAGAACTCGCATTTTGCATCTGTAAACGAAACGAAAAATTAATCATTATACTATTGTATAAGGATATATGTTTGCCAATGCATACGCAACAATACACATTACAAAGAAAAACTATATGGGCCTACCTATACACATTACCATCATATCATCCGAGGTTGCAATGAGTGTTATATAGGTTAATATTGGGTTTTAGGCCAAAGGAGGCACCGGGATCACTAGGTCATTCAGTGCTGTATCCAGGGATACAAGAAACAATTTCATCTTTTTGTTGCAGTGGTGTTGTAAAGAGTGAAACTGATGAACCACTGTCTATTTTTAATACCACAGTGCTTAGATGATTGCATGTAAATTACATGGGAGGATACAACTAACATAAAAAAAGAATTTTTGAGGTACTGTACTGTACTTAGTATCTGAATGAGAGTGGGAAGAGAGATACCTCACATACCTACACATACATGTACTATACTCGGTTTTTTTTTCCATCTGTCCACCCGCCTGCGGTGTTTGCATATGGTAACACTGCGTACCGGGCTTTAGATAGTTACATTTAGCTTACATTCAACAATAATAACATTACCCTATTTCGAATATTAACGGTGTAATTCGCATACAGTAAATTATTAAAACACTTTTCAATTGCAAATGTACACCCATATATCCTTTTATTTACCTAAAACTTACACATAGCGTAACTATCTAAAGCCCGGGACGCAGTGTTACCATACGCATACACCACAGGCGGGTGGACAGATGGAACAAAAAAGAGTATAGGTATATAAATGAATAGCTATATATATTTTGACAAACCTTTCACATTTACTTACAGACTTCGCATTTCAGTCCAAAGCTTTTGGGGATGTTGTTGAGCTTGACAAGTGGTGTGTTTCCTATATGGTTGAGGATATTGTCGTAAGTCCTTAGATTTTCATTTCTAAGGATGTTGCATGGAAGAGATCAAATGGATTAATGACAAACACAAGCCACACGTTAGAGATTAGGAAAGTCACTCCTAAGCACACGTTACAATATTGAAACATTCATGTTAATTCTGCTAAAAGCAATGTCTTCAAAGCATGCAAATCAAAATTCAACATTCAGCTATTTATCAAACTGAGTAAAAACTGGACACAATACTACCGCATATTTCCATGTATATGACGACCTTTAGATAGCTAAGACGAGGTCAAAGATTATGGCCAATTTTCACGAATTTATCTCCTGTAGCTAGTATTAGATAAGACGCCTGTTTAAATTACAATTACCATCTGTTTATATTTTAGTTTTTGCAACAACTAGTATCTTATGAAATATTGGTTATGTAAACATGATGTCATTACAAATGCTGTATCCCTTACACTTCAAAATAAACGAAACAACAAAGCCGATTCTATATGATGTTTTTTTCTACTTACGTCGTCAAAAGGGAAACCATTGTTTTGTTTACGTTTCATCACCAATGACAATACGATATTGTACGATAATGATCGTTCGCATGACCACAATATACCTAGAACGTGCGCATGACTGATTGTTCTAATTGAATAAGTGATAATAATTTTTTTTACAGAAAAATTAATATCATGTTATCCTAAATGGTATTCCTACCGTAATTACAATACCATTAAAGATTCTGAAAGGTTACCTCAAGATAAAGGTTAATACGAGCAAACCAAAACTCGATGTTTACATTTTCTCAGCTGGGCTCGCAGAGATTTTAAAAGTTGATTTCACTTATATGGAATTATTCCTAGAACAGACTATTTATTATGAAGATATGCCAATAATAATATATTCTGTAAAGATAGTTTTATTACCTCTATTATCAGTTTATTTCATAATGTGAATCTTTTCACGTGAGTAGGTAACAAGGTTTGATTTTTAGAACGGTAGTAAAAGACAACCTCAAACTTTCAGAGTGAATCTGAGGATTTAAAGGTTGTCTTGTACGCAGAAATATACGGTAATTAAAAAAGCTGCCATACTTAAATTAGAAAGTTACACTTGGAGAGCTTACATTAGGAAATACAATGTTAATTTTTTGACAAGTCAAAAACTGAACGATGAGGAAACGCCCCATAGTTATGCAGTCATAAACAAATTAAATCTTTTAAATTTGTACAAACATTGCGCCATTCACTGCTCTTGCATACGACTCCCCATTTGTTAGATATTTAGGCTCTTGGGCAGGCTGGCCAGGAAACATCACTGACTTAAAAGGTCTGGGTTTTGTTAAATCACTGGTTTTTATTGGGATAACCTAGATATACAGAGATCTCAGCTTGTATCATCAGGAGGTTTTTTATCTATATATACAGTAAATAGCTACCTTAATCAAAGTGCTATCTAGACAGAAAATTGTGTCATTAGGCCAATGTTATGCTTACAACAGCTTGTATCACAAAAATGCTATCCAAGCAAGTCTATATCGATAAGTAAATGGTACTATCTAACAATTCTAACACAAGTTCGTAAATCCTGTATAACCACACACACTTTCACCCAAAATAAGTGCCATCTACACAGACCAATTCTAACATGAAGTGCTGTGCTATACAACATAAAAAAAAGAAACATCTGGGTTAACTTCAAGTAATTGCTATACAAACAGAATATTCTAAAGGACTAAATGCTAACTAACCACAAAGTTCTACCCTTGAGTGCATGCCATTCACGCTGTATTGCCAGCTCAGGCAAATTTTATCCCTCCAAAATATAATTTCAAATAAATGTACAACTCGTGAGGAAAATTAGTATACTAATCAAGCAAAAACTGTCACATAAATCAAATGTTATTAACAAATTTTTCCGAATACAAAACTATTTTCACAAAGTAAATTAAATCCCTCGGCCCGAAAGGCCTTTCAATAATCATTAGTCATACAGAAAACTCTCAGATAAAGCAAACGTTATCTAGCAATAAAAAATATAAAAATGAAACTGTTCACAAAATCAAACTAGGGTTTTCCAAACAAAAATCAGACACAAGATTATCGCAAAGTAAAATGACGTCATCCAAACTGAAAACCCTCTCGGATCGAACCAAGAGCATTCACAGAGACGCCATTCAAAATCAAAACTCACCTTAAGTATGTGCTATCCATCGCAGCCATATTTTGTGGAGGAGGAGCTGGAGGATTGTTGGTCGCAGGAGCTGGAGGGGCGGCTGAAGTCTGCGCAGGAGGGACGTAGCGAAAAAGGGGAAAAAGAAACAAATGAGAAACGCGTTCGGTATTCCCAATGGCGATCGGGAACTGAACAGAGTAAGGTCTAATTTGGAACAGAATGAATTCTGTACTATATCGTGTTTTCAAAAAGGGGCAACCAAGGGGGAATTGTTTAAAAGCTGTTGAAAGGATAAACAACGGGAGAAGTATTTTTTTAAAGCTATCAAATGAAGAATCAGGAAGACAATAGTTCTCTGATGTATGAAAACGTAGAGCCAAGGCGAACTTGGTTTACTAAAAGGGAAAAATGGAAAGCGAATCTGGATTTTTGATACGAAAAGATGAAACCAAGAGCGAATTCGGTTTTCTTTTCGTTATCAAAGAACTACAACTATATAAGACTAGAACAGCGTACACGTAAAACAAGCAATACTTAAGAAAAATGTGTAAGATTAGGATTATTGAGTACTATATGCTTAATGAAGACGGCAACGACATCATAAAGAATCTCCTAAACTTATTACTTACTTGGATTAAAGCCAGTACCGGTTTAGCATATATATATATATATAGATATATATATATCTATATATATATATATATATATATATATATATATATATATAAAAAGTATCACATGAAATGCAATAGAGAACAATGGAAATTACGAACAAGATATAGGTGTTTATAGGGTTTTGGTGACTGTCAGATTAGTGAAATGGTAGGTACTACAATACTGAATCAATTTGAATAACAAGTTACCCTTGTCAGTTAAAACCAAACAAAAACAAATATTTATACTGTCTTGAGTAGAATACAGTGTCGTGTTAATAAAACTGTTAACCAATAATGACAGTAATTCTAAAAAACAATTGTTTTAAGTTCTTAAAATATTTCCAGCTATTAGCGTTTATATAAAGTCACTATCACATAAAATGCACAGAAAGTCCATGTCCAGTTATCTAGATTGTCTAAAAGCAAACATGCAGTTTAATGACTAAACACTCAGTTTTAAAGACTACTTAATGATTATTATTTATATAAATTCTATCAGTTTCTCGGCACTCGCTTCCTATCCAACTTTTTTCTTTTTCTTTTTTTTACCACATTCATTCCCTTATCAACAAACTTAAAAAACTACGTTTAATCTGAAAATACGGCGGAATTTAAGTAGTGTGTTATACGAGCCCCATTTCCAAGTGTCTTTTACATTCTGCGGTTCTAAATTCAAGTATCTTTTACATTCTGCGGTTCTAAATTCAAGTATCTTTTACATTCTGCGGTTCTAAATTCAAGTATCTTTTACATTCTGCGGTTCTAAATTCAAGTATCTTTTACATTTTGTATCTCTAAATTCAGGTATCTCTTACATTTTGTGTATCTAAATTGTTCAAAAGGTATAAATTCTTTTACATTTTGTGTGCTCTAAATTCAGTATCTTTTACATTTTGTATCTCCTATTCAGGTTTATCTCTACATTTTGTTCTCTAAATTTACCTTTCGGTATTCTTTATTTTGTGGCTCTAAATTCAGGGTTATCTTTTCTTTTAGATTTTTGTGGCTCTAAATTCATGTATCTTTACACATTTTGTTCTCTAAATTCAGATATCCTTTACATTTTGTGGTTCTAAATTCAAGTATCTATTACATTTTGTGGCTGTAAATTCAGGTATCCTTTTAATTTGTGGTTCTAAATGCATATCTTTTTACATTTTTGTATCTCTAATTCAGGTATCCTTACATTTTTGTCTGCTAAATCAGGTATCTTTTACATTTTGTGGCTCTAAATTCAGGTATCTTTTACATTTTGTATCTCTAAATTCAGGTATCTCTTACATTTTGTCTCTAAATTCAGGTATCTTTTACATTTTGTGGCTCTAAATTCAGGTATCTTTTACATTTTGTATCTCTAATTCAGTAATCGTCTTACATTTTGTTCTCTAAATTCAGGTACTTTTACATTTTGTGGCTCTAAATTCAGGTATCTTTTACATTTGTGCTCTAAATTCAGGTATCTTTTACATTTTGTGGCTCTAAATTCAGGTATCTTTTAGATTTTGTGGCTCTAAATTCAGGTATCTTTTACATTTTGTGTCTAAATTCAGGTATCTTTTACATTCTGTGGTTCTAAATTCAGGTATCTTTTACATTTTGTGGTTCTAAATTCAAGTATCTTTTACATTTTGTGGCTCTAAATTCAGGTATCTTTTACATTTTGTGGTTCTAAATTCAATTATCTTTCACATTTTGTGGCTCTAAATTCAGATATCCTTTACATTTTGTGGTTCTAAATTCAAGTATCTATTACATTTTGTGGCTGTAAATTCAGGTATCTTTTAAATTTGGTGGTTCTAAATTCAAGTATCTTTTACAATATACTCTCTACATTGGCGGGAAAATTTCTTCTTGTTCGTGAACGTCTGATATAGGATAAGCTAACGTAAATTCCGTCGCAAAAAGAAAACTAGACGCAAATAAGGTGACTGCAAACCTTGACCGTGTGACGCGGAACGTACCGGCTATTCCATCCATTAAAATGGTACTACAAAGTTAAAATGGTACTACAACGTTCAAATTTCTAATGGTGACTTGTGTACAATTAAGTGAAATATTACATTACGGCATAAAAAAAATTCATTTTCACTTCAAAACAAAACGAATTATGTGGCATACTGACTACTGCAAGAAGGGGAATGACCTCAGAACCTAATTGCACCGATATGTGTAACACTGAAAAAAAAATAATACTACCTTTAAGTATACGGTCAACATACATACGCATACACAGTCTTTTAACAAGTTTTAAAAACAGTCAGAATCATACAAAAATGATCTCCCATACAAGTATTTAAAACAAATTTGAAATTTAGCCTAGCTAGCTAATGTCCACTTCACGTTCAATAGAGTAAACATGCAGAGCTCACCACTAGCACTAAACTCTTTAAGATGCTGTAAATTTACACAAACTTAACATGGAAAAAGAAGAAGTATTTACAAACATGCATAGAGCAATTGATTTTCTTTATAAGTTTAGCATCCTTATTAATTCTATAACTTCAGCTCGCACTATGGATTAAAAGTAGTTTTTTATCATTATTAAATCAATTCTGAAACTTTGCATTTAAGAGAGTATTGGTAACTTTTTATTTACTCAACAAATGAATCTCAAGTTTTGGAATTGCAATCATTGTCAAAATACTTTTTATTGCTGCTTTTAGTTAGGAGACTGCACCGATAATTATTATTAATTACCATTCATTTACTTATATTACAGTAATGCGTACAATAAATAATTACGTCAAGCATCACGTTTATGTACAAGTCTACATTTGTCATTTGTTTTCAAACATAATTCACTGAATTATTCTTGAATATAAAAAAATAATAATAATAATAATAAAATGTGTTGTACTTGAAAACTAGTTACAATGTAATTTGCACATTTTCTGAAGGCCTCTTCAAGAGACGATGCAATCATGAATTTCAAATGAATAAATAAATGAATAAATCATAAACATAAGAAGTGTCAAAAGTTCATAACTAGTCGGTGTCTCCTCTCTAGTCTCAGTCAAGAAGTAATTCAGGAAGTTATCAGATCAACATCCCTCTGTACAATGTCATGTATGAACACTCATCAAGAAAGGCCATATTTTAAGACATTTAAAAATGAAATTCTTTTCTTAGGATGTAATAATAATAATAATGATATTAATGATAATAATAATAAAGGCTGAAGCTGATTGTACAAATCCATTATGACTGTTGTGGTGGGGTCCTTAGAACTCCTCTGACGGACCACTCAAGCCACAACAATCACAACATTGGGAAAATTGGGAAAAATTGGCTAAAACAAGACAATGCAGATTATATCATCACAATACACTGCGTCAAAACACGAAGATTTCCTAATATAATAAAAATCTAGCAGATTAAAACCGCAAAAATTCAGGCAATGAAAAAAGACACACACAGCACTCGGGCCAAAAACAGCAGAACACCGAAGGCTCTCAGCACCGCAAGCTTTGGTACATGCTGCGATCGAATATAAACAGGAAAAACCCCATGAATAAAACTCTCTATTAAAGTTCCCTCTGAATAAAAAAAAGCCTAATTTAAAAGTTCATTTAAATCCCAAAGACTAGTGAGTAAATTGATGCTGCCATGATTTTGCTAAGGGCATGAACTGACTTAGGCCTATGAATAAACCTGGGAAAATCGGTTCCGTTCTTGCCCGCCCCCGGTGGATTCGATAAGGTTTCAGATGACATCTTGTATCATTGGTATTCTTTGCTTTTACTAGTCTAACTAATTTTTGAAGAGGGGGCCCAGTCCAGGATTCAGCAGGGTGAATTTGTGCAAAAGGAATTAAAAAGTAGCATTTGCTGGATATATGAAAAGCTTACTTTATGTCCTCAAATTCATGGCAAACATTTCGCTTTCTATTTTTTGTATTTCTAAACGAAATCATTATTGTTTTCCCCCCTCTATCCATATCAAACAGATGATCACTTAACAACCGTATTTTATCAAAAAGGGCTCTATTGAAATGTAGAAATATTATTAAGTGGCTGGAAAAATTAAATATCGAAGTACAGGGTCTAAGCTCGGAAAAATATCAGCCGTAGTATTAAAAAATGCAAGATTTGTACTAGTAAATTATTTTTGTCAACCCAAGCACAAAAAGGGGAAATTATTAGAAGAATAAAATATGCTAGAAAAAATACAATCCTAGACTATAGACCTATCTCCCCGCAGAGGCAATAATGACATAAGCAGAGCAGAAAATGAAACAGAACCACTTAGAATCCATTCAAAACATAATATTTATAGCAATATCACTGAAAAAAAAGTAAAGAGTGGAATCATTATTCTTTTTCATTCCGCTTTGTAACAGCCTGGTTCACTTTAGACACAGAGAGAGAAAGAGCTAGCGGATATAATTACAGACAGAGAGAGTGTCACACACACAAAATGTCCTTCCTACCGGTTCGTCCTCCTGTGGGATAAGAAACGGAAAAAAAGAACCGTAATCTGTTTGTCTCGTGATCTTTTTGGGTATTGGGAAAGAAGGGTGAGGGGGGGGGGGGGTTATTCTTAGAGAGATTAATGGACATTAGAGGTACTGGAGGGGGGGTGGGGGATGAAAATGGAGGGAGAATTCAAGGATTTCTCATAGGCAGGTATACCTCCGTAGATACCTCTGAGAATTCCTAGAACTCTTGGGTTAGACTGGAAAAAAAATTAACAACAATCACAGACACTGTCAATCTAATTTTCAATCAGTCGAATATTTTAAAAGCATAATTAACCACCATTTTAATCAGTTATTTAAGCTTTCGAAAATTGCGTATGGCATAACACAAGAACTTTAAGGAGAAGTGATTTCAAGACTACACAACTTGGTTTAAACAATTCTACATATTACAAGCAAATACATCAGACCTATGAATTGGAGCTACATTTAGAGATGACACAGATGAAAGAGGATGGGGGAAAGATTCCGCTGGTTATGGGTATAGAAAATCTCAAGCTTTCTATCACTACTTAGTCTACAGAACTATAAGCGAGGTAGGAAAAGTTATGTAGGAGACAACTGAGCAAAAACGTTTTTTTGTTTTGTGGTCTAACTACAATGACGTTTCGTTGGAGATCGCCAAACTGTGACGAAACTGTTGAAAGGAAAAGTGCCCTTTTAAGTCATGCCTTCTATAATACTACCCTTCCCGTATCCAGTTTTTTCACTTTTTGGGAATGCTATATAGATTGGGGGCGTAATTGTAAGTGTAGGCCTACATTCCAACTATTGGAAAAATCAATACTTCACATTGCGTTATGATTTGCGACTAAACCATTTTAGCCGTCTTCAAAAATTTACAGTAATAAAAAAAATTAAAAAAAACAATAAGATTTGCGACTAAATCATTTCACTGTTTTCAAAAATTTACTGTAAAAAAAAAAAATCACAATACGCTACGATTTGCGACTAAACCATTTCACCGACTTCAAAAATTTACAGTAATAAAAAAAAATAACCTGCATGCTTTTTAATTAAACATGGGACTAAAAATCTCATTGTCTATGTGAAGCCTCACCACCTTTGACAATGAGACCAATATTTCAAAGTCAAACTGGAAGACTACCGACCATAAAGCGAGAAACATCACAACAAAACCATTAAAACGTGAACAGGGCAGAGGAAAAGACCAGTTTTTTTTTCAGGAATAAAGACATAGAACGGAATAGAATACGAATAAAAAAAAAATAAAAAATAAAAATGGAATAAAGCTCTGCGCTTCACGCCAATAGTGTAGTACCCGCAACTGCGTTTGTGGAGTGAGCGCTTCATAAGAACCAGGAACCAGTGGATGAAGGCAGTATTGAAGAGAGGATTATAAGCTTCGTAAACTGGCAGAAAAAATAATAATAAAATAAAAACCAGGCAGATCGAGGCTAAAGTGGGGCTATGAGTCTAGCACTACGTTGGGAGAAAGTGGTGGAATGCATCCGTTAAACAGGCGCCGTTGTGTACCAGGGCGGAAAGTAATCTCCGCGGGATCAATACAGAACGTTGAGCGTAATGATCATCACACATGCAATGGGAAAATACGCAGGGCGTATTCGTCTCTCGTATAGATGCAGCATTAACGCTATGCAGGATGCAATCACAACTGAATGACGTCACTTGCTTAAGAGGCTTCCAGCCATCTCCCAGAAAATGGATGGTCATCTCGTGAATGATTGGAGTAATCTTCTTTTAAACGCATACTGACATCCTATGCATTTCCAAACACAAAAGCACTAACTTCAACGTAATTTAATCATTAATAATAATAATAAGGTTAGGAGTTTGAGAGCTATGTATGGCACAAAACCCTTCACTGAAAAAAAAATACACAGGACTGTCGAATGAAAAACAATGAAAATAATACTTTTGTTTGAAATGTGTCTCCAGTTTACTGACTTGTGTATGCCTGATCTAAATGTTCTATAGTAATAATAATAATAATAATAAAATAATAATAATAATAATAATAATAATAATAATAATAATAATAATAATAATAACAACAACAACAACAACAACAACTACGGGGGCAAAATATCACAATCGAAGGCAACTTGACAGGTGAGACTAATTTACGCGTATTCACCTGTAAACTAGATACTTTATTTACTTCTTTATTGAATGAGATATTCGATCGTTATCGTTCCGCTTTGCATGCCTGGATTCTGGAGAGATTTTTCTCCAACTTGTGAAATCTCGTCAGTCCTGGTACTTTTAAAAAAGATGTACTTACACTTTCTTCACGGAAACAGGAAATATGAAAGCCACGGTATACCTACTACTGACTAAGAGAGAAATCATGAAAAGCCATAACAACCAAACCATTGATATGAAAAAAGTTCTCTGATAAGAACTATGACGAAAATAACAACGCGTACAACTAATTATCTTTTGGAAAATAACATCTCATACGACAAAGGTAACATAATCTATATTTACACACTAGTGCAAATCATCTTGATAAGACTTTCTCTGAAGGAGATGGACATTATAGTGGATTCCTGGCTCAAGAAGTATTGTGGCCAAAATTCTATATTTAATGCCATTCCTTGTTTAGGAACCTTTGGTTATTCAGCAACGGGACCAACGGCTTTACGTGGCTTCCGAACCACGTCGAGAGTGAACTTCTATCACCAGAAATACACATCTCACACACCTCGATGGAATGCCCGAGAATCGAACTCGCGGTCACAGAGGTGGTACGCCGACACCATACCGACCACGCCACTGAGGCGCTGATACTCGTCATTCAGTGTATCTGAGTTTGCACATTTCCAAAAAGTCCTTAACCGAATAAAGTTGTCAAAGTTGCCTTCGGTGACAAGAGTTTCCTAAGATTCCTTTAATAAAGCCTTCAATTTCGGGATCACCAGTCAATGCCATGGCGAGAATTAACGAGGCGTATAGCTATCCATCTCCCTCGTGGAAAAATTGCGTACTGCGGTTCAATAAACCAGTTTGGGGAGGATTGGAATCCCCACGGGGAATGAGCGAGGGCGCCCGGGGGAGCGCATAAAATCCGGACCTTAAATTAGAGAGCGGGTAAAATTAGCATCAGGTCGACGGAATCTCCCGGAGGAGGTCACGCAACTCATCTGGCAAAGTGGTAGAGACACCAGGATTAAAAGAGTACCGGGTTAGACCACCACCATCTTGAATTGGTTGTACCGCTTCTGACCAAAATAAGACAATCTCGCGCATGACGTCACGTGTCTGATCTGACAGAGGTTCAGGTAAAAAAAAAAAAAAAAAAAGTCATCAGTTAGTATTTAACCCCACAAGATTTGAAGAACAAGGAAACTATCTTCCAGTACCTGGAGATTAACGGGGACTTCTCTCACACAAGGTCGTGAAAGAGATAGAGAATGGATGTGGGTAAACAATTACCATAGTGACCCTTAATTTACTTGCTTTCTTGGTTTTCTTTTATGGCCACCTACCAATGACGTCATATATATGCGCAGTAATGACGGGACGGTATAACCCTGTGCTCTATTAATTAATCCTGGTAGACACGACGTCGATATTCGTAATTGCTTCGTGCGTAAAAGATGGCCACGAAAGATGGTGTTTGAGAGAGCGCGTAACCCCGCAATTTGCGAGGGACATAAACTGGTTTATTTCGACTTTTAAAAGTTCCTTTGATCGTGACTCACATAGAAAATCAAACATTTCTAGTTCCATTCATCAACAACTAATACCCAAGTTAAAAATGTGCCGATTCGGCGCAATCGAGTTTTCTGAACAGCGTACAATGCTGTATGAGCAGCGGCTCATGTAACTCTCACCCGGCCGTGGTGGCACTGTAATGCTGCGGTGCCAGAGGCACGAACATGGCTAATTTTAACCTTGATATAAACTATTGAAGCTAGAGGGTTGCAACTTGCTATGTTTGATGATTGGAGGGTGGACGATCAACACACCAACTTGCAGCCCTCTAGCCTCAGTAGTTTTTAAGATCTGAGGGCGGACAGATGAAGCCATCTCAATAGCAGGTTTCTTTTACAGAAAGTCAACCCAGTGAAGTCGTTCCCGACCACATAACGAAATCTTGACGGCACCCTGCTGCACTACAAGTAAAAAAATAAATAAATAAATAAAAAATTAAAAGTATATATACTCATTGTATTGTATTGTAATGTCACAATACAATTTCCCCGTTCTAAAAACGAAATCTGGGCCAGAACTGCCATTTTTCTTCTACAAACACAATCTTCCCCAGTACTTTGAAAATCTACATACTTCTTCCGCTACGAAACGTCAACAAAACAACAATTTACATTGAATTCAAAAACGTTATACTCAAGAGACAATAGTTCCCAACACGCAGTTTATTATAACTCCCCCCCGCCCCCTCCCCCGCCGCCCACACTCCCCATATCTCTCGTCATCCTGTGAAAAAAATAGAAACAAAAGAAAGCGCGGGCGTGGTGGAGTGGCCAGAAAACTCCTTAAAGGCTGCGTGAATCCCAGCCTGTAATTGCGCCCTTTCTTTTATTTTATCTTTCTTTTTATCATCATCAACGGTCGAACGTTACGTCTTTTTTAAACGTTCTGCCCCAAGTTCCCAGTAACGACGATTGAAGTCACGAGAAACGGTGCATCCGGAATTGCGGAAAAAATGCGCACAGACACTCAATAATAATAATAATAATAATAACAGACGCGGTGCTCGTGCAACGTAGATGGCATGCAGGGTACGGAGCAAGGGCAACCATTATGCAATTGCGGAAGGTAAACAAATCCGATAGGATGGGAGTACTGTGGAATCACAAAAACACAGGTATTAACGAAGTTCTTCCGACTCAAGGTAGGGTTTTCCCAGGCAAGGCGGACATTAGTGTGGTACTGTGACGTGACTGGAGTTCTGTTACGGTCAACATGCAACAAACCTAAAGGGGTAGGGGGTGGGAGGGGACTACAGGTATGTGCATACACACACACACTATGTACATGTGGACATTTTCATGTTCCATGCTGCTGCTGTATTGTCCGAGGAGAAATAATGACATGACACTAGGCACAAAAAATTCGATGACTCTTACGCATCAACTTGACAAAAATCTGAAGTTCTTGAGAACCTGGTTTCAAGACTGGAGAGCTTCTTTTTCTCGTTCTCACGTCATCCAGGCGTCTACGCTCTCCATACTGAAGGGATAGAGGGGAAACATGGACTAACGAATAATAGTATATTTCATTCCTGATAATGAATGTATTGACCAAAAAAAAGAATTGCAGAGCTGTGTGGGAAGGAATTCGTATCATACGCATTTCTCTTGGCTCTGTTTCGTTATCATTTATATATGGGTTCATATAAATGTTTTTGAAGTAAAGGCGATTCTTGTGAAGTCATAATAATATAAAGAAAAAAACTTAAAATTCAATCATTAGGAGCACTTACTTAGTCTTTTATAGCGCTCCCTAAATATTATTATTATTATTATTATTATTATTATTATTATTATTATTATTATTATTATTATTATTATTATTATTATTATTTTATTGAAAGTAATTGCTACCTCATCTGCGTTAATTTTATAAAATTAACGCAGCTGAGGCAACAATTACTCTTAATCAAACATGTTTAAAACAGGGTTTACTTCCAGCATATATTATTATTATTATTATTATTATTATTATTATTATTATTATTATTATTATTATTATTATTATATAAAGCGTTTTACCACACCCAGAGAGCCATATTTCTTAACTTGCACAGAATTTACTCGAAGTTGTTATTGAACTAGACGTGAAAACTGGGTCACCCTAATCTACAATCAATATTACTGGTAAAATTCCCGCCTGTAACAGAAAAAAAAAAACTTTTCTCTGTTAAAACCTGACAAAAAGGAAACGCACATCAAGTTCCGGATTAAAGAATTTTCTTCGCCAATTTCAGAGAATCTAAATCTGCAGACTTGGATTTATGATCAAATTAACAGCGCACAAAAATAAGCACACACGCACATACTAGCAGATAATACATTTTTTCATACAGGCCTGAATTATTGCTTCTGCATCACGTAACAAGAATAAATCGTATAGACCTATAAAAAAATAAAATGTCAATCATAAATGGAAAACAGAATTAAATCAAGATGTAAGTTCGAACACCTGATTCGAATCGTGTTCGAAAATAAACGTCTGAACTTTTTTTTTATCACTACTGATAAGTAATCATTAATTCCTTAAATCCATTACTTTGGTGAATTGACAAAGACGATTTACATAACAAATCTACTTATACGATTGCATAATTTAATCTAAACCCTATCGCCAATCTATAAGTACATATCTGAAACACTCTTACCCATGTGATATAATTCTTATTACAGTATATATATACATCTCACAGCTTGACAATTGACCTTGAACTTAGGGTACGGTTCTTCTGGGTAGACAGTCGGCTCTTCAAACCACGCCCCATAAATACATATGTACAAAAACACGCAAATGTAAAAGTAAATATTTTACAGCTGGAATGTTAGTACCAACTTATACATGAAGATATTAAGACGCCACGTTTTTTTTTTTTATCTTCTATCAGCGAATCCTTTGAACTTCCCATTGAAATACTGAACGGTAAAACATTTGCTACAAACTGCTACTGATAAGTGTGAACATTGTTTCCTACCAAGCCATCGAAAATAAAATGCATCAGGCAAAGGTAAATTAATGCTTTGGTTACCAGACAAGAACCTGAATTATCTCACCGAGGTGAGCATCCAACGGCCATGTCATATATGGCAACAAATTCCTGATAACAGCAGCAGGTATGATACAGAACAGAGTATCAACAGGACAATCACAATACCAATAGCAAGGAAACGGCCCTAACAGTAGGAAAGTTCTTAAGAAGCCAAGAATTTTCTAGAGCAATGGACACTAGGCACTAGGCCTAGGCACTAAGATTTTTAAGGAATCAGCGCTCATGGGAAAGGTGCGTTCCTCACAGAAGTGGGTTGAGTTCTTTATTGCAAAGAAACGCTCTCGAAAAGACGACGGTTCCCTCAAGGAAGTGGCAAAATCATGAAACTTTTGCAAGAGCTGAATTCTAAATCTGTTCGTCCAGCTCAGGCTCGCTAAACTACAGTAAATGGAATGACTTAACAACTGTTAGCGTGTTCATGTAGCGTCCAACGCGAGCTTTTCGAAGTACTACCACATGAATACGACTTGGTATCTTAGACCTGAGTATCGATACCTGTATTCGTCAGCATCAGTACGCATTTTGTGGCGTTTAAGAACACTTTCTTCTGGCAGCGAGAGAAAGGGAATTCTCCTCAGAAACGAAGCACCAAAAAACTGGAAAAATATCTCTACAGTAACCACTAGATTCGCCATTAGAAATCTCACTTACAGTAACACCTTCGACATTATGGGATTCACTGAATAAACCAATCAGTCAATAGTTTTACCCATCTGGGAGGTAAAATCTGTCAAAATTACATATATTTCTTCACATAACAAGCGATGCAATCCACTTCATAACAAACGTACTTCGTTTCTTTAACACAGGTGACGATGCAAAGAGGCTGGAATTTCCAGGAATTACTGGAGTGACCAATTAAACCAGCAGTAGATTTTGTTTAAGTACGACAATCGACCTGCTTGAACAGTCATCAACATATGAAATCATGAGAGGGTAATTTTACGAGTGATTATAAATAAGAGACTTATGGTCTTTCAAACGAGAATATAATAATACAAACTGTTCTAAAGATAGACTTCCTTCTCTCATTATGGTGCCCTTGAGTCTCATTGTGACCCACTGCCAGGCACACCACAATATATATATATATATATATATATATAATATATATATATATATATCATATATATACATATAAATGTGAATCAAAAAAAGGGAAACTACAAAGACCATTAAAGATCTCTCTCTCTCTCTCTCTCTCTCTCTCTCTCTCTCTCTCTCTCTCTCTCCAAGCCCCTCCATGATTGTCCACTTAGATCATTAAGGCTAATTATATCCAGAACTAACACCAGAGGATTCCTGCTATGATTTCTCCAGATCGCGATGAGCTATGACGGGCTAATGCTCCGCCAACTAGTTTTATTTAGTCCTCAAGGAAAAAAGTCACTGCGGTTAAAACATATGTAAGGAGATGCAGCATATGAGAGAGAGAGAGAGAGAGAGAGAGAGAGAGAGAGAGAGAGAGAGAGTTAAATAGTTGAGAAAAGATACGAGAAACATCGAGAAAGAGAGAGAAAAAGATCTAAAGCATGCGCAGTAGAAATGAGGCATATGGAATGAGAGAGAGAGAGAGAGAGAGAGAGAGAGAGAGAGAGAGAGAGAGAGAGAGAGAGAATCATCGCGTTCCCTGCGAACTGTCCAACACATCTTGACCTCACCTGACAATCGATAATCCGCCCTATCATCCAAATCCTGCCTCACGAATCCCGACAAACATTTTAAAACACTTTACAGGAAATACAAAGCCATCTCACTCATCAGCGACGTCCCATCTCGCGTAATCGATAGTTGAACAGAAGTATCCAATAAACAAATAAATACCTAAGAAATCCAGAGTATTCGGGAAGTAAAATAATTATACTGAGACCGTTAGCTCAGGCGTTTGTCGTCACTTGGCGCCTACAACTGACATGGCAATGTTTAAGTTATGTCATTCAGACTTCTTTTGGCAATTTGCAAGCAATTCCTAGACATGGATGACCTCATTTCGTGGTTTGTAGCTCATATTTGTTTGTTTGTATGTATATATGTATGTATGTATGTACGTATGCAATCGTAATAGCAACAATGCCCTCTTAACTTCTTGAATTCTTTGCTCTTTTTTGGATACGCCTGTCACTACAGAGCTTGAAGATCCAAGTTTAAAGACATTTGAAGAAGAAATTGTGATGTCCGGTCCTGGGAAACGAACCCAGATCCAATAATCACATAGAGGTCACGTTGCCTCTCTGTGATTATTGGACCTGGGTTCGTTTCCCAGTACCGGAGATCATCATTTCTTCTTCAAATTTCTTTGAACTTGGATCAAGCTTTGTAGTGACAAGCGTATCCAAAGAAGAGCATAGAATTCAAGAAGTTAAGAGGGCATTGTGGCTATTACAATTTCATATGTATCTGGTAAAAAAGTGACCAGTAGATTCTACATTATATATATATATATATATATATATATATATATATATATATATATATATATAATATATATATATATATATATGTGTGTGTGTGTGTGTGTGTGTGTGTGTATGTGTGTGTGTGTTGGTACTATACGTGAGTGCACGCAATACTGTATTACAACTAAGCACAGCTAAACTGGTAAGTTCTACTACAACACAACAGCTACACCATTGCCTTCGATAACATACTACTACAAACATCCCACTTACACTGTGTTCCCCACAAGTTAGGAACATTAACGTCATAAAATACCTTTACTACCTTTGACTTCCCCATGGCAGAACGAACGACGCACGCACAAAACCAATCAAAACCAATAAGGAAAACCAAAGATGCCCCCCACACACACACAGCGAACACGGGAAAGTTTCGAGTACAACTGGATACCTGTATAAAGGTCTGTACCTTCAAGGAGTTACACCTGGAGACATTCCCTCTTTAAATATACAGCCAGAGGCCCCGCCCACCCGCCTTTCAATTGGCTGGTATCACACAACGCCGAGCTCCAATTGGCTCTTCCAGGAGGCACGTCAAGGGAAGTTTCCGTGGGGCACTCTATCCATTATCAAAAGAAGAAGAGGAGGAGGAGGAGGAGGAGGAGGAAAGTCCTTGACTTTATGTCACGACGATTACTGTCATCATTATCAACACAAGAAGAGAAGAAGATCCTCTCGAAGACCAACTCATTGACTTCTTTCTCGCTGCTGCTGCTTCTTCTTATCTTTTTTTCGTAGAGATAACTAGCTGCATCGAAAGGTTATTTACGGGTGATTACGTGAAGTATTACAACGCATCGGGGATAAGACAATCTAACTGCGCATGCGCACGAGTAGGCATAAACATGACCTCAGCGAACTGCGAGGCCTTCTTCGAAAACACATTAGCTTTCCTCTCGGCTTGCAATCTGCAATATTGAGCAATAAGTAAACACGAATCTTCATCATCTTGGAGGAAATGCCAGGGGGGTCTTGATGTGAAATGATGACTCTCGAAAATGAGTTCACACGCGATGTTCCGAGGACCGGAAGTAGGTACTGGTGGGACTAGTTCACATCAAGAGAAAAGTTACCGGGGGAGAGATAACGTTTCTCATAAAGTCTCTAGACCTAGTATGTTCGTCTGTTGGAAAGTGTTCATGAAAACGACCAAAGTCAAGCTAAAAGAAATAATGTACATTTAAACACATACGTCTGACATAATAGTACTACAGGTCTTGTGGTGAGGTAAGTTCAGCGAAAATGCTTCAATTCCGGCATTCACAAAGCTTCGGACGGAACTTCGTACTACACACCCTGTCACACCACAAGAGGATCACTTCTGCAGCAAAACCAGCTGCAGAAGAAAACTCAATTGCGATCCAGGAACAAAACAGGCAGAGACCTCCGCCACCTGGCCCAAC
The DNA here is from genome assembly GCF_015104395.2 of Macrobrachium nipponense. NCBI lineage: Eukaryota > Metazoa > Arthropoda > Malacostraca > Decapoda > Palaemonidae > Macrobrachium > Macrobrachium nipponense. The sequence continues at coordinate 75,709,327 of NC_087215.1, read as the reverse complement.
CAACCAACAAAACCACCCCACATCGAATGCAAAAACCGCCCTCCAACAAAAAAAGAAAGAATATACATCACGAATATGGAAAAATACCCGCAGCAAAAATGTAAAATCAACAAGTAAATCTCAGAGCGCGGGCGCCATAACTTCTCCCAGAATCCACGTCGCCAATTTTCCCTCGATTCTTCCTCCTCGGATTCCGTGCAGAGAAACAATACCATTTTCTGAAGGGTGGAATCGCCCGGCAGAAAATAGGAGTAGCAGGCATGAAGAACGACGAACAACTCAAAGAAATATTTCTCGAACAAAGCTTTTTTGAAAATGTAATCTCTTAAGATTATCACAATTAGTTAAAATATACAATGTATTTTATCGTATAATCCCCCCAAATACGAAGGCCATTCTTTATGCTGATGTTTATGAACAATGCGGACACAGGGGACGCGGCAGTAACAGATGTTAGACTTTAAGCAAATGTTTCTTTCTGTAACGAAAGAATTCAAGTTTAACTTTTTGTTAGTTTCTTTTTTTTTTTAAGAAAACGGACGAGGCGACATGAACGTCTGCACGAAAGAAAACTAAATCCCGAATTGTTGTTTTAAACTGTCCGAAAAGAAAACAGGTTGACCTAAAAGAAGGGTTCGATATTATCGATTGCATAATATTCGAAAAAAGGTATACCCTGCACGCGCTGTTCAAGAATGTTGTCAATATCCAAAGAGCTTCACCTGAAGGACGGAAGAATAACAATAGATCCCTCCTTTTTTCAAAAATTCTTCACAGGATCTGTCATACACAACTAAATAATTATGTTAAATATATATGTATATATATATATATTATATATCTATATATATATATATATATATATATATTATATATAGATATATATATATTATATATATATCTAACTTATATATATAAATATATATGATATATATTCTATATATATATATATATTCATACTATACATATATAATATAATATATAATATATATATATATATATATATATAATATATATATTCATTTGTCTTGCTGTGAAAACTAAAGTATGCGTTGTGTTGCATGTCTTCTTCTTTTTTATTTCATGAATTTTACAGAAAGAACAACGCACCAATATATGTAACAGAAGTGCAGTTACATCACACGCCTTGCACATGTGGCATCCCACGAGTGGATTCGGTAACAGAACCGGGTAACCAGGCCATGTACCCGTTTTGTCCTGATAACAAGATACCAGTGCTTAATCATAAACTGGAGGCTACTGGTACGCGAGGATCTGGGCAGCAAAAACTTGAAGCCCATTAAAAAATAAGTCCCCCCTTCCTGCAATCACACCTCAACATACGATTTCAAGAACGAAGACTCTGTGGCACTAATAACCTAATACCCTCTTCTAGGCCAGGCACCAAATCTGGTGGTCCGCCACGGGGCTTCAGTGTCAAAAACCGAGCTTCAAAGTGTCAAAAACTGGACATTAAAGGTGTCAAAAACTGGACATTAAAGGTGTCAAAAACTGGACATTAAAGGTGTCAAAAACTGGGCTTTAAAGGTGTCAAAAACTGGGCTTTAAAGGTGGCAAAAACTGGGCTTTCAAAGGTGTCAAAAACTGAGCTTTGAAGGTGTAAAAAACCTGGCTTTAAAAGTATCAAAATCCGGGCTTTAAAAGTGTCAAAAACCGGGCTTTAAAAGTTTTTTTTTTTTTTTTTTAACCGGGCTTTAAAAGTGTCAAAAGCCGGGCTTTAAAAGTGTCAAAAACCGGGCTTTAAAAGTGTCAAAAACCTGGCTTTAAAAGTTTTTTTTTTAAACGGGCTTTAAAAGTGTCAAAACCGGACTTTTAAAAGTTTTTTTTTTTTTTAAAACCGGGCTTTAAAAGTGTCAAAACCGGGCTTTAAAAGTATAAACAACCGGGCTTTAAAAGTATCAAAAACCGGTCTTTTAAAGTGTCAGAAACCGGGCTTTAAAAGTATCAAAAACCGGTCTTTTAAAGTGTCAAAAACCGGGCTTTAAAAGTATCAAAAACCGGTCTTTTAAAGTGTCAAAAACCGGGCTTTAAAAGTATAAAAAACCGGGCTTTAAAAGTATCAAAAACCGGTCTTTTAAAGTGTCAAAAAACAGGGCTTAAGTATAAACAACCGGGCTTTAAAGTATAAAAAAACCGGTCTTTTAAAGTGTTCAAAAAAAACGGGCTTTAAATAGTATCAAAAACCGGTCTTTTTAAAGTGTCAAAAACCGGCTTAAAAGTATAAGAAAACCGGGCTTTAAAAGTATCAAAAACTGGTCTTTTAAAGTGTCAAAAACCGGGCTTTAAAAGTGTCAAAATCCGGTCTTTAAAAGTGTCAAAAACCCGGCTCTTGCAAGGTATCCAAAAACCGGCTTTTAAAGTGTCACACCGGGTTTAAAAGTTTAAAATAAAAAACCGGGCTTTAAAGTATCAAAAACTGGTTCTTTTAAAAAGTTGTCCAAAAACCGGGCTTTCTTTAAAAAAGTGTCAAAATCCGGTCTTTAAAAGTGTCAAAAACCGGGCTTTCAAGGTATCAAAAACCGGGCTTTAAAAGTGTCAAAAACTATGTAGGGCGGCAGTGACGTCATTGTGCTTTACGTAGTGCACTGCAAGCATAACTAAATGGGGTTTGCAGCGTTCCCTTCGGCCACATAACTGCACCTAATCTTTTAAGCATTTTACTTCACCTCCATTCCCCTTTCCCTTAGTTCAGCCTTGCTGTCCAACCCTTTTAACTCCCTCTTTTCAATGTATTCAGCACTGAACGGGCGAAAGTGGCACCCGGGGCTTGGTTTGACAGCCTAAAAATTTCATAGATTTCCAAAAAAAAAAAAAAATGTCAAGAAAGGTAAGTTCAAAACCGCCATTGAAAATTTAAGATCAGAAACTAAGAAAAAGTAATAGTCATGCTTTGTTTTTGTTTTTTTGTTTTTTTTCCAAGCATATCAATAGCCTTAGGGGGCCAGAAGATAGATAGGGACCTAACAATTTCTCATCACTGAGGAGATCGACAGGATGATGAACCTCTAATTGGCTGGTTCATTATCATATCTTCTATTGTTATTCAATCTTGAATAATAAAATTATTTAAGAAAAAAAAGCCTTATCTTTGAGTATCCAAGAATAAAAAACGAAAAAAAAATTAAAGTAGGTTTGATGGAGCTTCCTTCACAGATAATTCTGAAGGAGAAAATCGCGCCATCACATTCCATCATCATTAACCTCTACGATTTTGTCCTCATGTTCCGATGCTGATTATGGCCACGATAAGGATCAGACTCAGATAAGGAAAAGAAGAGGTTCTTATTTATCTCTCTTGTATCTGAAACCTGTGGATGTTTACTGTATCTTCGAAATAGTGGAATTTAGGAAATAAAACATCTGAAAATGCATTTTCAATCTATCTATAATAATAAAATCGGAGTGAACCTTACTTGCTTGTTGTGCTAGGCAGATAGGGGAAGCATGACACATCCACCCTCCTCCTGCAAACCTGTTTGTCCACCCCAAGTAGGTAGGGGAGACATGACACACCCACCCTCCTCATGCAAACCTGTTTGTCCACCGAGGGTGGGGTGTGGTAGGTAGGGGAATTTAGACATCGACCTACCTCCTGCAAACCTGTTTGTCCGGAAAAGTAGGGGAGACATGAAACATCCACCCTACAGCAAACCTGTTTGTCCGCCCCAGGCGATGCAGGGTAGGTTAGGGGGGGGGATTGACATGGGAGGGGGACCGCGCGTCATCGAGCTCGTGTTAAATAATTCCTTTCATTTGGTTTTCCGATACAACTGACTAAGCTATGGGGATCTTCCTGTGTTTCGTGTCTTTGTAACAGCAAAAGTTTACGTTTCTTGCGTCATTCACAGCTAACCTGAACGAGTTATGTCATCTGTTAGTAAGTCGTACTCAGTAAAAAATCAAATTCTCACAACGTCGTCATCTTGATAAATACCCTAAGGAATTTCCCACGCTGAACCAACAACCCCCCACCCCAAAACTCTCCAACACACTAATCTATTGTTTATATGTGCAGATAGTTTAGGTATGTATGTATGTATGTATATACTTCGGTCACTGTCCCATTTCTTTTCCTCCAATATTCATACATATTGCATAATGTGCATACAGTCACACTGACCAACCCTAAACGATCATTACTTGCTAATGTCATAAATGTTAAATATATATATTTATATATATGATACATACAAAATATTACATATGTATATCACTGCAGCAATGACGTCACTAACATGGAAATGTACCAAAGGGCCAAGAGGCACTTCTCGTTTGTTGCTACAGAACATTATCTACCGTTATCAATTTGTTATCTTGGATCTCCTGACGCGCTGATTACGATAGTAGAGGTCACTGCTTCTAGCTACGAAGAAGCTGTCTGAGGACAAAAGAGATCATCTCGTTCCTAAAGAAATGAAAGTTTTTTAAATTCTGTTCGGCCAGAGCGATCATATACGCACAGGGCAGGTGCTAGGAATCGCATGACCCAATTCGAAATTCCAAACTCGGCTCCCTTTCTCCCTCGAAGCTCGGTTTTCTTTAAACTGAGACGGCAACATCTTGCACTCAGAGAACTATTATTAAGACGATTTCTTTTCTAATATAAAAATGACTTTCCAAGTCAAGATTTTCTATTAATATAGTGTATGCATAATGCATAATAATGTGCGGAATAATACTCCCTCATTCTTCATTTCATGTTTTCCTAGGCGGTTTCTTCCTTTCAGAATTCAGAACAGGCTGCAAATGGTAACTCTGGCGCAGTGCCCCGTTAAGGCGCGTGGGCCCAACTGATCAAATTGATCAGATAAACTTAAAATCGGCCATGCATGATACACCGCAAACCAAATCACGCTTTGACAGCTGAAGCATGAAACCCTCGGTAATGTATAGTTATATACAAAGCAAAGCTGAATATATAAGAGACAATGTAGTTCCTCACATTACGGTGAAGTTTGTTTGTATGGTGCTTTTACGTTGCATGGAACCAGTGGTTATTCAGCAACGGGACAAACGGCTTGACGTGACTTCCGAACCACGTCGAGAGTGAACTTCTATCACCAGAAATACACATCTCTCACTCCTCAATGGAATGGCCGAGAATCGAACCCGTGACCACCGAGGTGGGACGCTAATACCATACCAACCACGCCGCTGAGGCGCTACATTACGGTGAAGGTCGGCCTTCATCACCAAAGCAGTGAAATGAGTGGCAAAGAGTAAATGTGAAAACACATTCAGGCAAACGATAAAAAAACAACAACACTAGATTCTGTAAACTCCATATCCAGACGAAATCGCACAATTATGACAAATACAGTTCAAGGGTAGATAAAGTCTCCATGAATGATTACAGAGGTACAGTCGAAGGGCAGATACAACACTACATGAATGATTATTAAATATTACGACCAGATCAGACGTATCCACCTGGTGACAACTGGTGCAAAATTCACAGACCCGTATTGGTTTGTTTGTTTGTTTGGTGTTTTCACGTTGCATGGAACCAGTGGTTACTCAGCAACGGGACCAACGGCTTGACGTGACTTCCGAATCACGTCGAGAGTGAACTTCTATCACCAGAAATACACATCCCTGACCCCTCAATGGAATGCTCGAGAATCGAACTCGCGGCCACCGAGGTGGCAGGCAAAGACCGTACCAACCACGCTACTGAGGTGCTTCAGACTCGTGTTGGTTCAACTACTACGTAGCTCTTCAAAGGCTGACCAATCAGTGCGGGTCAAACTTCAAAGGAAGACATGCCCAATGCCCAAACTTGACGGTTGAATCCGTTTTTGCAGACCTCCAATAGGCCTATTGAACGGCACTGAGTCTAGAGATGGTAGTCATTCAATTGCAAAGTATCCTACTAAGTTGCACACATCTGCCTCTTGGAAGCTCGAATTAAGTGATCAAATAATCCTTTGCGACCCCTCTCTCTAATGGGCATTAAACACACCACAATGAATTCAAGAGTAACTTGAGCTATAAGCAGTTACGCACAGACACCTTATTGGGAAGACGACATAGGCAACCCCAAAACTGTAAATATCAGGGTGACTGTATTAAATTTAGAGTAACAGCGATACATTATCTGTGATCACTGCAGCCCAATGTCCAGAAGTCCAAAGATGATCTTACTGTAATTCGCAAAAAGCTCAATGACATACACTTGTAAGATAATGAGCCTCATAAATGTTGTTACTAAGGAGTTTTGTTAGGAGTTTTTTCCCATCAGTGCACTTCATGCGATACACTGTAGGCATTGCTTAAGGTTCTTTGAAGCGTGCCTTCGGCCCCTAGCCTGCAACCCCTTTCAATCCTTTCACTGTACCTCCTTTCATATTCTCTTCTCTCATCTTACTTTCCACCCTCTCCTAACATTTGTTTCATAGCGCACCTGCTTTGAGGTTTTCCTCCTGTAACCTGTTACACCTTTCTAACCTTTTAATGCCAATTTCCCTTTCAGCGCTGAATGACTTCATAGGTCCCAGTGCTTGGCCTCTGACCTACATTCTAATATGTATTCAATTCAATTCCCTAGGGCGTTTTTATTGTTATCAATTTCTCAAAAGCGGGCAGCAAAGAATTCTTTATTTCTCCCTACAACACTCAAATCCTCTCTACGCTCATCTGTGCAATTGATGGAACTATACCCGTAGCTCATACAGTTAGGTGACCAGTTAAAACAATTTACGAAAGGAACAGGGGCCATTATCGAACTCAAGAGCTCAACTGGGAGCACAAATTAACATTTCCTATACACGATTTGGTTCGTATTTTTATCTCCCACCAATGCAACTCTAGGTAAGTTCTTCTGTGGTACTATAAACGATACAAAATACGAAACAATCTGCCTCTCGCTGAATGAAAATGTTTAAGACAACATAATTTACTGTGGGAGTTATTAGGAAGCAACTATTCCTAAAAGGTAACCAACTTCTGGATTCCAGCAGTGATGTCTTCTCATGGAAAGTTATTGGAACACTTGGCCAGCTCATGCTATTGCGGCAACTTATAGCAATGAGCTAGTTTATTTACTTATTTTATAAAGAATATATGTATACTTGTTACCGTTCACAAGTGTTCAACAATGCCACTAGGTACAAATCGAATGGAGGCCCGAGTTGACCAAGGTACGATTTGACTTGGGTTCGAGTAGCCCAGATGATGTGTTCGACCTGGGTACGAGTTGGCTTGTTTTTTGGGGAATGTAAATTTGAAAGGCAATCAAATCACAAATCTATTTGGCATTTCTTTTTTTTTAATCTGGTCAAACAATTTAGACGAATATTTTCGACTCAAAACACGATCAAAGCAACTGTTTACATAATGAATGCAAATCCACGACCACATTTCTACCCAACGGTAACTCCCAACCTTACGTCATCTACTTGTTACTTTGCAAATCGAAGCGTTTCATTTCTAACTATCGGTTGGAACGTAGGAGAACTCTTCGTATATATAGGCCACTAACCTAACAAACTATAAAGAACGGGGGGGAAATGCAATTAGTTTCCTTCGTTAGGATATCAAGATTGCGAACCCTCCAGGTTGCGGAACCTAACCCCTCAAACTGCGCTCTCCCCCTCCCCCTCCCCCCGCCCCCCACAACACACACACAACGAAAAAGGAAATTATCCTTTTAAGCATTTATCTTGCTCGAAGGAGTTTTCTAGCTACAATATATATCTGATTAAAACAATCAACACTATTTAAATCTGGATAAAAAAATGTTTTTATTTCAAATAAAACAGAAAAACCAATGTTTAAAAAAGTGTTTCCATACCTAGAGTATTACTATGTAGATGATACATTAGCACTGTATATATGCATATATACTGTCTGTATGTATATATATATATATATATATATATATATATATATATATATATATATATATATATATATATATATACAGGGGGTCACACAAACTTACTCGAATTCCTGAGACACTTCATTGGCTACACTGCTTTCATAAAAGAGAAAAATGTTAATCAGTCAACTACAATAAATAATTTTCCTCAATAAAACCACATCTTACACAAAAAAAAGTCAACAGTTGCACATTTCTTTAAAAGACTAGTACTTGTACAAAAAGCCTGTTTTGTACAAACTCTGTATTCAGATGCCGTCCTGACAATGCTATGGTGAAGTGCAATTTTGGTTTTTGTTTTCCAGTAGTGTGGGCATGCAAGACTAAATGTGAACAAAACTATCACAATACATCGTCCGTTACGTAACAAGGTCAACTCTCAATGGACTTTACAAGATCTCAATGAACTTAATCAGGTCAACTTTCATTGAACTTGAGGTAAACTCTTGCTGAACCCTTTTTAAAGATTATTTCGAAGGAGTGATAAACTTCCAACCTGATGAGTGATGCACAAAATCTCCAGTTTTTATAAAGACTCATGTTTTTCAACTTCTTAGCCATGAGAGTTCACCGGTCGATAAAATTCACGATATACCGTGATAATTACCTTGTGTCTTAGCTAGCTAATTACTGTATGCTACACTTACAGCAATATGAAAACAAGGTATTGTTAGTCAAGTGTTTTAGTCAAATTCTAAAATATATACTGTATGTGCATGTAAAATGTTACAGCATGATTTCTCAACGAGTAGTTCTGTATAAACGAAGAAATAAACGAGATATCGGATAACATCTTAATTTATAATCAAAACGAAATTTTTATAAATGAGTGCTTTAAGGAGTTTAGTGTGGGACATGGAAAAAAAAAGAAATAAGTGGAAACGGACAAAAAGTAAACAAGAGGATGTTAAAATAAAACGTAATGAAAAAAGAATATTATATCATCTAAGAGCTGGAGGTTGACATACCTGCCGTCTTGCCTCCAGAGCTCTTGTCTGAGATTTTGCCTCTGGAGATTTGGTCTCCAGAGGGCTGGTCTCTAGAGGACTCGACTCCGGAGGACTCGTCCCCAAGAGACTCAACCCAAGAGGTCTGGTATCCAGGTATTTCGACTTGTACAATCTTTCGTCTAGAGGCTTTGTCCACGATAACCGGTCGTCTAGAGTCAAGGTGGAAGATGGCCTATCATCCATGAGACTCGACCTAAACGTATTGTCATCTAATATTCTAGAAATGGATGATTTGCCATCTAGAAGGCTGGTCCTAAAAGGTCTGTCCAGTGTACTTGTCCCGTACGGTCTATCACCTAGACGGCTCGTCCCGTACAGCCTATCGTCCAGGCGACTGAGTCCGTACGGTCTGTCGTCTAGGTCTAGGATACTCGAACTGTATGACGGTCTATCGTCAAGGGGTTTTAAACTAAGTGGTTTATCCTCTAGATATCTGGTCCCATACGGTCTTTCGTCCAGAGGGGTGTACCCGTAAGACGGCTTCGACTGATAACGGTCAGGTGAGGGTGAAGACCTCTTGCTTTGAAGTCTCTCGTCTAAGCGTCTCATCCTCTGATAGCTCTCCTCTAAGGGGCTCGTTCTCTGGTAAGTCTCCTCTCGAGGTTTCATCCTCTGAAGCCTGTCCTCTAGAGCCCTAGCCCTCTGAAGTCGATCCTCCAGAGGCCTGGTCCTCTGAAGTCTGTCCTCAAGAGGCATTGTCCTCTGATATCTATCCTCGAAGAGCCTGGTCTGGTACAATGTCTGGGGACCAGACATGCCGACCATGGCCTTGAGGTCTCCCAAGTACACCTTCTTGACGGCTGCCATCACCCAACAAACCCCAAGTCTCTTCCTTGGTCAGCAGAGCTGCCGTCGCTCGCTCGCGCTCTCTCTCTCTCTCTCTCTCTCTCTCGCTTGCCCTTTGTACGACACCCTCACATCACGCCCTCGCGCCCACCACCACTTAACTCTCGCGCCTACGCATTTCGCTCTCTCTCTCTTTCTCCGTTATCTGCGGACTTTGCAGAATCAAATCAACGCCTCAACACACAAGTCTGCACCATGAAGATTATAAGGTCCTCAGCCAGTTCCAACAGAAACAGGTGAGAAAAGATGACAGTAATATGTACCTTAATCATAAACAGATCAAACAAGGATGTACATTAGGATGTGCAATGGGTTTTCAAAGACACATAAAGGACTTAAGATTAAGGTTTTTGATCATATATTCATCTGGAAAAGTTACAGGCAATAATATGGAAGCTATAGCAGTTGATATAAAAAAATAGGCTGCAAGGGGTATGGAGAGAAATAGATAAAACGGGTACACAACACAGATATGGTACATTACTCCTAAATCACATCAAATATTAAAAGAGCTACAATCTAAGAAAATCCTTACAATCAATAGTTAAAGAAAGTGCACCAAACACTCACAAAAAATAGCCGATTAGTAATTTTTACGTAATATGTTTTTTTTTAGCTTGAAATGCAAATAATACACCAATACCCCGAATTGCCCATAAAACCTCTTTTATACAACATTTTTTTAATATATTTACATATATATATGTGTGTATACATATGTATAAATATATATATATATATATATATATATATATATATATATTATATATACACACACACACACACACCCATATATATATATATATATATATATATATATATATATATATATATATATATATGTATATATATATATAAAACTATGTATAACTGAATAACGAAAGTTTGGAACGTGATAAAAAATGCATAAATAAAGGTATACCTTTACTTATGTATATAACTATGGGTGGGCTATCCTTAAAACCCCCTTCAATACTAACGGGTACCATGTAGTTGGTAGGGTGTACTACCGTACACTTACAAATTCTTCAAAGGAAGCCCCTAGCCTTTATCTTTGACAGTTCACTAGCTCAGCTTGTTCAACACATAGTTATCCCCAGAAATTGTATAAAACCAATCTAAAAAAATTACCCTAACAACAGAAACGGCTTCTTCAGTGCCACAGGAACAAGTATATCCAGCACGGGGGGAAGCGGGAGCAATCTGTACTTTTACAGTGTTTTCAACTCTTTGTGTTATTGACAAGAAATGTAAAAATTGGGTGGTTAAGATCTTTATGATGGAAGATTTCACCTCCGACATCTTTAGCCTTCCCCATAATTCCAATTCAGTATTGGAGGTTGGTTTGTTTGTTTGTATGGTGTTTTTCCGTTGCATGGAACCAGTGGTTATTCAGCAACGGGGCCAACGGCTTTACGTGACTTCCGAACCACGTCGAGAGTGAACTTCTATCACCAGAAATGCACATCTCTCACTCCTCAATGGAATGGCCGAGAATCGAACCCGTGACCACCGAGGTGAGAAGCAAACACCAAACCAACCACCCCACTGAGGCGCTTTTCAGTTTTGGAAGAACCACGCAAGAAGCATTTGGATTCTATTTAGAGCTGGTCCGCTGGTGTATATCGGTTGGTGTCGTGGAATGCCACTCAGATGTCGCGTGTTCGCCTCTTCCCAAAAGAGAACAACAAACACTGGCACTGTACCGTGTGATCAGTTACTGCTGCAGTGTGGGGTTTGTGGTGGGAGGTTGAAACCAATATTCTTTGGAAGATTCAATTTCAAGTTAACGGCCCCTTTGGTGTGCTTGTTCCATGTGAATGGGTTTCATTTACTGAACTATTACACTAATGATAATAATATTCTCTGAACAATGTCAATCCTTTGATCTCATTTCTGGTAAACGCTGAACAAAGGTCATTCTACCTATTTCCTTTCAGAGAATCTTGAAGTCTACATCTGTGACCACTAATTCTAGATTATGTCGTGGGCCTCAAAGGGCTACTTACGCAACATTCTGCCAAATTCAGCCAAATCCAAAGAATGCTAAGTTTTGCAGTTTCTATATTGGTCAGCTCAATAACTGCTCAACACCTGCTTCAAGGGCCCTCAGCTTGCCTGCCTCGTGTTTTACTTGCATCATACAACCTTGCCTATTTCAAGGTATAGGTTTATTGTCTTTCAGTGGGTTCTTCTACAACAAGAACTTACTCTTCGTTGTTGTTTTACTTTCGTAACATTTCCATATTTCACCTCTTCACGATGGAAAAATGGCAAGACTGCAAGTAATCAGACATATACACAACACCACAAAGTTAGGTTCTGTGATATTTATTCATTTTTGTCGTAAAACATGGTTTCTATTGAGATATTTCTAAACCTTAAGGAACAATATACAGTATTTGCTTGTATGTTAAACTACGTCTAAAATACAAGAGAGACAGAATAAAAATAAATAATCAGTTTCATTAAGTACAAAAAATATATATAAATAAAATCTCACTTTGACCCAAATACTTTTATATTCAGATAAAAAACTACCAAGAAATGGAACCCAGGTTACTGTCAAAATGCCGAAAAAAATCTGAACAAAATAAGTCCTCAATGAACTTCAGTCTATATAATTCATGTAAAAATGACTACCTCGAAGGAGGATAGTTACACCATCATCCGTCTTTAAATAGAAAATACTGGTTTTTTCCTGGATAGTGACCCCAAGGGTTTTCGGGGCCGGGGGGGGGGGGGGGGGGGGGGGGGGGGGCCGCTTATCCAGGACTCATATTTCTTGGGGGTCATCTGGATGATATTTACAGTCTTTTGTTTATGTTTTTAGGGTCAACCCCAAAGACATTGTACTAAACACAACCCAGCTAAGCAATAACCAACGAATTCAGCAAATATGGAATAATACGCCCGAACGAACACAATATAGATATTACATTTTTTATACTGCAGGAACCCCGATGTTCAACACCTTTACAGTATATTCAAAACGACTGGAATTGAGCAAAAGTGGCGATTTCCAAAGTGGGAAAGCAAAATCTTTACCTAAATACCATACCTATGAATGCAAAATTTATCCCCATTTACTTATAATCTAAACTGGTCTTCACAATGGTCTCTGTTAAAATGCTATCACAAACCAGTGCAAGTCTTTTCGGAAAAGAAACAGAAGAAGTCGTGTCTTTATCATCTTAACAAAGGTATCACAGGTGCAAGTATGATTTCAAGTGTTTATCATTATTTCAGTTAACAGTTAACCAAGTTCAAGGTTGCAAAAAGAAAAAAAAAATTAAGTATACCTTGGTTTCACCAGACCACTGAGCTGATGAGCAGCTCTCCTAGGGCTGGCCCGAAGGATTAGATATTTGTACGTGGCTAGGAACCAATTGGTTACTTTAGCAACGGGGACCTACAGCTTGTTGTGGGATCCGAACCACATCGAGAAATGAATTTCTATCACGAGAAATAAACTCCTATGATTCCTTGTTGGCAGAGCAGGGGCGGAATCGAACCCTGACCCTGAGATTAGTAGAGCATGTAACCGACTCGTCCAACGAGGAACTTCAAGGTTGCAGATCTTATGAAAGATCACATGAAAATGATAAAACAAAAGGCAACTATAGGGACGAATAAAACAATATGCCAATGAACCGCATATTTTTTCTACATATAAAACTATCAGTTTTAAAATGACGTTATCAATTTTAACTAGATCACCGGGTAACGACGTAATAGCCAGTCAACATGATAAAGAAAAAAAAAGTAACTAAAGACCCCTAACAACTACGCAGCGACAGCACCGAGGTCAACGACGTAGTCAAGATAAGGGGGTGTCAACTGAAGGAGGTACTCCCCCTCCCGTGGGCCAGGGCATCGTTAGCTGACACGGGGTCGCCGTTTCCGAAACCAGGTGACAGTGGAGGTCAGGTGTTTCGTCCCTCTCGGTCCTACCACACAAGTAATATATTAATATATATAGATATATATATATATTATATATATATATATATATATATTATACATATGTATATACATATACATATTTAGGTATGTATATATACATATATATATAAAAGTGTAAATATACTCAGCTACGTAACTCACGAACTCTAGTACAAGGATCGATCTCAGACGGGTAAAACGATTCATACATTTTCCCCAAAAAGAATGCAATGTGATTCTGTTGACCTCGTCAGTTGGTCGATTGTTGTGGGTTGTAACGCAATAAGAAGAATGGCCTTTGACCAGCAACCTCAACCCTAATACTGAAACCGAAGGGCCTCGCCATTTAAATGAAAAATACGGAATCATATGAAGGGACCTTTTTGCGAGTCATTTTTTTTTTTTTTTTAAATCGTATTTTTCTCTTGGCACCAAACATGGAAGAACAATACGTGATACCGTCAACTGGGTTCTTGTAGCAAAAAGAGACGCTGTACAACTCTGATGAGTGGAGATTCGCGGAAGATAAAATACATCAAAAAACATAAATATAACCTATTGATCTCATTTTGTAGGATACGTATGTATGCGTAATAACCACAAACCCGTGAAGGTGTTGATTCTTAGAGTAGTTTTATCAGAGCACTGATTGCACAGAACTCTTCCAGGCTGGCCCGAACGAAGGATTAGTTACTAAACGTGTGCAAAAATTCATTAGTTTTATTTAAGGAATCTGAGACAGACCCTAAGCTTACGAGGCAAAGATGATGATGGTGATGATGATGATAATGACGTTTATTATCTTGTTAAAAATCTACCTCTCATATATTTCAGTTTCCCACGACTGACATCTGTTTATAAAACCTGCTACTTCAATTTATACGTAAATGTAAAAAACTGCGTAAATGGTGTTGATTGAAAATATTGTCTACAGTAACTTGAAGAAGTTGTGTCTTTCTTTCAAGTAACAATCAATTAGTAGCATTATCACTTCAAAAACAGTTACAATAATAACAGGTAAGTTATCACAATTACCAATCTACAAGAGCACCTGGTTATCTACAGTTTCTACAGCAAAGATAATACGATCTACAGAATGAACGCTACACAAGATAATGCAAGAGGATTATCAAGGAGAGCGAGAGAGAGAAAAAAATGAGGTTTATTTCATCTTAAAAGACCACCAGTCTACAAATGGGAACCTGGACAACTACACAATCTACAGCAAAGAAATTACGACTACAGAGAACTACGTGATAACCTCGCATTTTGAATAAGAAAAACTTATTAGTGTTAACCCCAAGAAAAGATGACGCAGGCCAACTGTTCTACAATTAAATAGTTAAAAGGTCCTGATTGCTCAACTACAAAAACTCTACATCTTATCTACAAGAAGCATTTCAGATCTACAACTATCAGAATGCGACACAGTTAACAATCAAAAGGTTTCTCGATTTACCGATCTGTATTCGACGAACCTTCCACGAAAGAGAAAGATGATACAAATCTACAAGGTGCAGTTTTTGGATCTATATAATTTTTCAACAATGCATAGCTACTTATATCGCCAAATAATGGAATTACCATAATCAAGCTTCCTCGACCTGCAGTTCGCCCCCGCCCCCTCCCCAGTACCGCCTCTCTCGCTCTCATTTACTTGGTATTAGTGATCAGAATCAATAAAGTACATCGTGGCTTGGATAAGACTGATATACCTAGATTGCCACGCCATGGTAATTGTCTAAGCAGATCAAGTTAACATTTCCTGGCCCAAAACTACAGGAGTGGTTGTGTGATTCGAGGCAAAAATCATTCCAACCCGTCGTGAGTCTGCTTTTCAGATAAAATTTGTATCCCAGTTAACACTTGGGGACATTTAGAGACACCTGGGATGTCTGGCAAATTATTTCCCCGTCTCATAATTCGTAATAATTACTGACTTGGTATTTTCCAAGAAAAACTATGGCAAAAATTTATGTCTTTAAGCATTGAATAGCCTTTTTCCATAGTATATGCTATGAGACATGTTATAAACCTTGCATTATAATGACAAACTGTACATCCCAGTATTTTTCTAAATTTCTTCATTATACCAAACAAATAATTCAGCTCATCAATCCTAAAGTCAGTGCTCCATACTCTCAACCTCATGAATAACGAAGAAGCGTGTTTACATGTTTACAAGGAAAATGAAAAGTTTTGAAAAGGTGTACACTATGGAATTCTCTGGGAAAACGAAAAACTTTTAAAAGGCGTTCACTCTGGATTCCTCCAGAGAACCGAAAAACTTTTAAAAGGGGTTCACTCTCTGGACTCCTCCAGGGAAGCGAAAAACTTTTAAAAGGTGTACACTCTCTGGACTCCTCCAGGGAAACGAAAAACTTTTAAAAGGTGTTCACTCTCTGGACTCCTCCAGGGAAACGAAAAACTTTTAAAAGGTGTTCACTCTCTGGACTCCTCCAGGGAAACGAAAATCTTTTAAAAGGTGTTCACTCTGGATTCCTCCAGATAACCGAAAAACTTTTAAAAGGTGTACACTCTCTCGACTCCTCCAGGGAAACGAAAAACTTTTGAAAGGTGTTCACTCTCTGGACTCCTCCAGGGAAACGAAAAACTTTTAAAAGGTGCACACTCTTTGGACTCCTCCAGGGAAACGAAAAACTTTTAAAAGGTGGTCACTCTCTGGACTCCTCTAGAGAAACGAAAAACTTTTAAAAGGTGTTCACTCTCTGGACTCCTCCAGGGAAAACGAAAAACTTTTAAAAGGTGTACATTCTTTGGACTTCTCCTAATACTAACATCTTGGCTCTTTTAAATATACTACAGCGTAACTAAAATCTATCAAATCTACATTTTACACTTTAAATGTGATTTAAGACATGACATGATACAGCAGTTATTTAAATACTGGCTTAACAAGAGTGAACACTCTTCTATGAATAACTAATGCCTACGACCTACTGATACATACCATACCAACTGCAATCTATTATCTTTAGCAATTTAAAATCTCAGGCTTTAAATATTGCATCCATTCACTTCCCGCACACAGCAACCGCAACTACAGATCCTTTAAAAACTACAGCTATCAATGTTCGTGAAGCCTCTTGAATTTCAATCGTCAACGCGCTGAAAGATCATACAAGCTAATGTGGCTTGTGTACATAGACCTACTTTTATTAAAACTGTGTATCTTTTAGTTATTAAAACTATGTACTAAAAGATTACGGAAGCTGCAGTGATACTTTCTACGAACCTACTTGATTTGCTACGTTCTACACGATTATAAAAGCTACTGTGATTTGTGTTCGTGGAGCTACTTCGATTTAAAACTGCCTCTGGACTAAAGGATTATGAGTGTGATGACTGTGTACTATCCTATGGTGTTGTCCTTGCAATGCACTAACCCCATGAAGGACACAATACAGCAGACGGTGTAGAATCCGGCAAGAAGCAGCCACCCACGCAGGGTGGGCGATCTCTTGCTTCGCCCTCAGGTGAATCATCAGGTGAACACATGACTCCTACACAGGTTAACCAAACTGGGATCAAACTCGACCAACTCTCACACTCCTTGTGAGTCCCCACCACCCAACTGGGCTTGGCACTGGTGCCTCTAAACATAATCTCGACAGCAGCATTATAGTAGTTTTTCCACTAAAAGAGCTCTTCATAAAAATTGTCTGTATTTGTACAGTGTACTCTAGACTACAACAGCACCTTCAAATATGAGGTCATGAAATCAAACTCACAAGCAACATTGTAGCATTTGAAGTGCTCTACCATCTTTAACAATGACAATTCTGGCTTGTAGACTGTACTTTTCAAAACAGAACTTTCTATCACAAAGGGTAAAACTTCTACTTGGATTACTCTTATATCTATAGGGCATACTTTTGGCCACAACCAGGATACAGAACATTTTAGGCTACAGTGGACTGCAAGTGAATTAATATGAGCATAACGTTATATTCCCCTTACTCAAACACCACTTACTGCTTTCACTGTATTACTGGCGTCAACAATAACAGCTATAAAAAATACTTGCAGGCAAGTTGATGTTCGGGATAATATTAAACTAAATCATAGTTCTACCAGTCAAATCGTCCATCACTACTGAATTAATATAAACTTAGAATGCAATTGTTATTAAATTCATTATGTACATGAAAACCTACTGTAGTCGTTAATGATAAATATTTATCATTAACATATTTTGACTTCGTTCTTACTCTAATTTTAGTCAACTAATACGTGTCGAGCAATTTATGTTACAATGTTCACACCAACTGGAATGTTTATCTTAAGCATGATGGCAACAATAGCCTATTGGACTGTTAAATCAATAAAACTCCTTGAAAAGAATGACTATGAACCTATACGTAATCGTGATTGTCTACACAAATTGATACGTCAGTAAAATTTACTTCTTAAAAAAGGATAATTTCACATTAAATGGCCAAAGTTTTCTTTTTCTGTCGTCCAAGCCGATTAATCTCTACAAGAAACACTTCAGCATCCCAAACTGTGGCCTTAACTCAATCGCTACCAGAAACAGACTTCATCGAGAAACATGATCGTCTCTGGAGGAAGCTCTAAGGATCAAACTACTTCATCTGAGGAGAACTAACCCTGAGGAGGAGGAGGAGACACAGCAGAAGGCGCCGTAAGTGAAGACCGATAAGGATAGACAAGGGCAGGGCACGGCCACTCATCACCTTGAGGCACACCACCACATGGATGGATATTTGCTACAGGATGTCCAAAGAAGAGTGAGTGCCTATACTCTGTTTTTTTTTCCATCTGTCCACCCGCCTGTGGTGTTTGCGTATAGTAACACTGCGTCCCGGGCTTTCGAGAGTTACGCTGTGTGTAACTTTTAGGTAAATAAAAGGATATCTGGGTGTACATTTGCAACTGAAAAGTGTTTATTCGAAATAGGATATTATAATTGTTGAATATAAGCTGAATGTAACTATCTAAAGCCCGGGACGCAGTGTTACCATACGCAAATACCACAGGCGGGTGGACAGATGGAAAAAATCGAGTATAGTTGTTTTTGTTTTTTGTTTTTTTACCACAAGATAACAGCTCGAACAGCTGGTCGATTATGATAAAAATGTACTTATTTCAACCATACCAAATGTACGTAAATCAAAGCTAAGAAGTCCTCGTAAACTTATGAAGGTTAAACTTAAGTATCAACTCAAGATGTGTTCTTATGCCTGCACGAGAGAACTAAATGATATGAAGCATCAAAAGAGTTACTGAATATGGGCACTTTTATTTACAACTACCAATGCATAAAAAGTATCCTTCAACATGGGAACAGTATCTCTACAGTTGTCTACAGCATGTAAAAATGGTAATAATGAAATGTTCAAATGACTAAGGGGTTTGGCACGAATGGACCAAGACTTGGAGAGCATCCCAAAAGCCTGAAGGTCTTAGAAGTCTCAAGTTTGGACTATCTTCCCTCCATGATTTCATCGTGTGATCCTTTTTATATTTAAATTTTACATTTTCAAAATCAAACAGCATACTAGAGAACTCAGTAGAGCGTACATCTTCATCAGAGCCAGTCGAGTGTGTAGACCTCTTTGAAAAATATCTCAATAACAGTCGAAGAGAATTGCATGAAACTCGCTATATTTATTTATTAGGTTACCATTTCGATATGACTGACTTTAAGGAGAAATCAACTTTCAAATGATTTCTATAAATGGTCAAGATTCCTCAGAGAAGGTCATCTATGCAATTTATTTTACCTAACATGCTATTTCACCAGCACCTGAGGTTTCACTGAATTATCGAAATACCAGTTATTGTATTTGTTTGTTTGTATGGTGTTTTTACGTTGCATGGAACCAGTGGTTATTCAGCAACGGGACCAACGGCTTTACGTGACTTCCGAACCACGTCGAGAATGAACTTCTATCACCAGAAATACACATCTCTAACCCCTCAATCGAACTCGCGGCTACTGAGGTGGCCGGTCAAGATCATACTGATCACGCCCACTGAGCGCTTAGCAGTTATTGTAAGATCTAGCAACACAATCAACAATCATCACTATCATTTACTGTAATAGTTAGCATCACTATTGTTTGTGATGATCGATATGGGCTATTTTTAATCCGACAGGAATAGTATAAAAGAATAATGAATAGCAGGCCATTGAAGTTTTTTTTAAATACTCTTTTCCATCTCAATCAATTTATGAAAATAAACGTTCTCTAAAACTGGCTCTACGGTCGCGTTCTGTTGCGAAGGGTTTCACCCGCGTAACATCAAAACACTTTTCCCGCGTTCTGCCGAACGATGTCTCTCTGTAGATCTTAACTTTTCGGTCCTATAGCGCATTTCATTCGTTATCTGCTACAATAAGCCGCATTTTCCCTTAAACACCTCCAACGATCTATTGCTTCATAGAATATATTCTACGACTTAGGTATGTTTTGGTCCCTTTATGTTTTTGCAAGCGGTTCAACATGATTCCCACACCTCTCTCCGTTAGTACTATAATCCCTGGCAGACAGACGCCAAACTGAAATCTCTCTTTTTTTATTATTATTTATTTACCTCTTTTTTTTTTTCAATATACAACTGAATTATTGGAGGGCACTCGATTTAATTTGGACTGTGTATTCGTAATGTAAACATTAATTACTTAAACCATAAATCAGGTATGACTCTGTCTTGGATAGAGCCATACCTGATTATTAACCATTTACTGCAGGGTTAATTTGTTCATAAAGTATCTTCGGCGCAATCGAGTTTTCTGTAAAGCGTATAATGCTGTATGACACTCAGCCGACCGTGGTGGCCTCTGTTGTTGCGTTGCCAGACGCATAATCATGGCTAACTTTAGCCTTAAATAAAAAAAAAAAAAAAAAAAAAAAAAAAAAAAAAAAAAACTACCGAAGTTAGACGGTTGCAATTTGGTACATTTGATGACTGGAGGGTGAATGCTCAACATCCCAATTTGCAGCCCTCTAGCCTCAGTAGTTTTTGAGATTTGAGGGCGGACAGACAAAGCCATCTCAATAGTTTTCTTTTACAGAAAACTAACTAGGCTGTTGCAACAAGCTCAAGTCTCAAAAATGGTATTAATTTATGTTTTGCTTTCTTACTTTTTATTTTTTCACTTTCTTAGGAGAGATTTACATCTTCAGACCATTCACACCACACAGCTTATTTTTAAGAAGTACATTTATTTCAGGTACACACATTGGTATTACTACTGCTATTAACGTGTTCTATTTCTTCGATCCTATGCTTGGGCTTCTTGCGAAACGTTTCAACCTTAAGTCATTTATATCTTATTTTTAATTCAGACCCTGAAAAAAATTATAAAAAAAAAAAAAAAAAAACGTATAACTCCAAAAACTAAAGGAAAGAAATTAAAAAAGAGGCAGGAAAAGTGATTTCTAGTGATAATACATACACATGTACACACACACAAAAAAAAAAAAAAAAACTAACTTCATCAGAACTTATTCCAGATTCGTACTAGCTTAGCATTTCATCCTCACATACTGTTAACTGTAACGTAACCTCCAGCATCATAAAATATCCGCTATAGATATCGTTTATTAATGTAATTTGTCGATTACACAATATAGAAATGGGTGTTTATAATAGTAATACTTTGATCCCCGATGGGCTAGTACTACACACAGCGTCCCGAGGAGCTTCCGCCATGTTTTTAGTACTAGCACCTCGGAGTCGGTAACGCGTAGATGTTACGACTAGGAAAACACGTAAACCCCGTCTGGTATAGGTCTAAAATTTCACTCTTGCATAACGTCACGTAACATAACTTACAGTTTACAGTAACTTCATTTAGAATCACACTTCCACATAATGCAAAATTGTCGTACACCGGTGGCTGATTGGTATATGTTAAGTAGGCCTTGTGCCAGCATAGGTCCTTGCACTAAGTTCGATAAGCTGTTAAGAGGGAATATAAAGCCTGGAATGGACCCCTGGACATGAAAAACCAAACCAAGCTAGGAGTACTTTACCCAAATTACCTTTCATATCTAACATAAGTCTCGCATTACTGAATAGAATATATGGTGGGACTGAAAAGTATTCCATATTATTCATCCGAATTCTATTCCAAAACCCAACCTTCGGCGTCTTGGTCTATTGTCATTAGTCCAAAAGACTTCGTTTGATTAAAATCCGTTCGCAAGACTGATTTCAAATGTGGACAACATGGCAAACAAGCAAACGACCACTCCGGCAAAGGCCACGTGCTGTACCAGACCACTGCATCACAATATTATCATCGGAAGGAGGAGGCGCCAAAGAGGCCGATGAGGAGGGAAATTTCAAGGATACCGCGACACGAAATGGCTTCGTTCGTATTCCTGTTCGAATGACTTCGTTCGTATCCCTGTTCAAATCTTCGGATCCACTTAGTACGGAATGGCTTCGTTTATATCCCTGTTCATATATTTGGCTTCCACTTAGTACGAAATGGCTTCGTTCGTATCCCTGTACGAATCTTCGGCTCCCACTCAATACGAAATAGCTTCATTCGTATCACAGTCCGAATCTTCGGATCCCACTTAGTACGAAATGACTGCGTTCGTATCCCTGTTCATATCTTCACTCCTACTTTGTACAAAATAGCTTCATTCGTATCACAGTTCGAATCTTCGGATCCCACTCAGTACGAAATCACTGCGTTCGAACCCCTGTTCATATCTTCGGCTCCCTTTGTGTACGAAATAGCTTCGTTCGTATCTACGTTCGAATCTTCGGATCCAACTTCATCCAATCACGATCAAGAAAGGACCACTTCACATTTTTTTAAGGATAATGCTCAACGCAATGTTAGAACTTACTTCGCGTAATTCGGATGAAGTTTCACATCACTCGGATAACACTTCATGTAATACCCGATTTCACTACACATGATTCAGATAATTCGGAAAAAAAATTCACATGATTCGGATACATTTTAAAAAACAAAATAAAGTATAAAAACTAGTCAAATGACTTTTCTCTCTGATGAGAACTATTCACGCCTTTTCTTACACAAAAGAAGGAAGAATTATACACCGTAAGATATTTTCATGTAACACAACTGCACATTAGCTGGTTATAAATATATATCCGTCTCTAGGTATAGGTCAGAGGGGGGGAGAAGTAATCACACAAACAGGGCCTATAAATATGAGAGAGAGAGAGAGAGAGAGAGATCATAAAAGTCCAGCCAAGACGTCACACAAACAAATCGATGGTGTGCCTACATCATTTAATTTAAAAAAACGATAACGTGAGCAACAAACGTAGACGCCATCGCACACAAAACAAGCATCGTATTTAGGTTTTCTAAAACTTCCGTTAAAACAAAGTATAGTAACTGGTTGCTTTAAAACCAAAGCTCGTAGACACATATAAACATTTCACTTTAACACGTTGGCTGATGAATTCAAAACGAATCGCACGAGAGAGAGAGAGAGAGAGAGAGAGAGAGAGAGAGAGAGAGAGAGAACGGATGCAAGAAAACACACGTAAGAGACACAAATTCGCAAACATAAAACTGGATAATGAGATACAGACATCGAGTGCGTGTCGACGCGCATGCACGCGACTAAACCACCAAAGGCACACAGATACACACGCACGCACAGAATCACTACGGGCAACGCGCACGCACGGAAGAAGAGCCTCCTGTTCTCTCTCTGCTGTTCCTGTGTCAACTGAAATCCGAAGGCAGAATAACAGTGGTCTTAAGACTCCCATAACTTCTTGAAAGACAAAATCGATGGAGAGAGAGAGAGAGAGAGAGAGTTACGACACAATGCGAAACTTACGCTAATGTTTACTCTCTGATAATGACGGCGGTATGACCAGGAACTCATTGCCAAAAACAAGGTGGGTCAGTTGAGAGAGAGAGAGAGAGAGAGAGAGAGAGAGAGAGAGAGAGAGAGAGAGAGAGCAACCTCTCCACACACATTCATGGTAAGGGATAAGAGACACAACGTAATTGTTGTAGAAAAAGACGGGGAATGGAACAATCCTCGGAGGGAGAGAGAGAGAGAGAGAGAGAGAGAGTAGAAAAGGGGTAAATTACAATTCTTGCAAGCAGCCACTACCAAGCAATGACATCATAGATATAATGACCTAAAAAAGGAAAGCGACGTTAATAACAATGAAACGGACGAGACAACAAAATAAAATCAAACCAGAGACAAATATTATGTATCCAGAAGGAGGAACGACACGCAACGTAACCTGTCCCTCGCATAAAGAGATTGGCTTATGACCACTACTGCCCACGAAACAGAGATTCCACCAGAGATCCAAAGACACACACACACACAAACACTTCTCTCTCTCTCTCTCTCTCTCTCTCTCTAAAATTTCCAGTTTTCATTTTTTTTTTACTTTGTATTTTAAGATTTTTTTTCAACAATGTAACCTCCAACGGTCTGGTAGCAGAGAGAGAGAGAGAGAGAGAGAGAGAGATACAACATTGTAGTAACTACAGTAGCAAGAAAGAATAAATAACTGGCTTTACGACTGAAGCAAGACATAAAAACGCTAACTTATTGGATAATATTAATCTAGAACGTCGGTATTTTAGGTCTAAATATTCACCTTTCTACCATAAACTTCAACCGAAAACCTCCCCAACAGTAAATTGGGGAAAAATCTACGCGTTTGCACATAAATCATGAGATTTATTCACATTTTCGGGTGATCCGAAGTCACCCTGGCATTCCGGAAAACAATCTGATGTTCCAGATCCCATTCTAGTATTCTAGGACTTCAATCTTGAACTCCAAACCCCTTTATTTGCGCCATAGCATTTCTTAACACTCAATGTTAATGTTAAAAGTTAATCACATTTGCATAGACACCACCCAGCTGATGACATTTTGGTGTTCCAGACCTCATTCTAAACTATGCTGGTTTTCCAGATCCCGTCTTGGTGACCCGCGCCTCTTTCTTAAATCCCAGCTCCATACCCGTTCTGTTGTTCAAGACCCCATTTTGTGGTTCCAGGCCTAAATCTGCTGGTCCATTCATCAATTTATTGTTCCAGGCCCTCTTTCCGTGTTTCCAGACCTCATTCTCTTCATCCAAACATCAGTTTACATTTGCAGACCCAGTATTTCTGCTTCAGAACTCATTTGGATTTGTTCCAGGTCCCTTTCTGTTGTTCCAGATACCGTGCGTGTTTCTAGTTTCCCAGTTTTCCTTTTCCTCTTCCGAGTACCATTTTTCCGTTGTTCCAGACAACCTTATGTAGTTCCAGATACCATTCCGTTGTTCCAGACAACCTTCTGTTATTCCAGATACCATTCCGTTGTTCCAGATACCATTCAGTTGTTCTAGATACCATTCTGTTGTTCCAGGTCCCATTCTGTTGTTGGTATCCATTCCATTCTGTTCCAGAAACCATTCCGCCGTTCCATACAACACTGGACTAGCACCACAAAGAGGTTGTGTATGGGTTCTCCACTGGAACATGAAGATGTAGGTCGTGGCAGGGGCAGTTTAAATGGGGAAAGTCTTATTGATCGGACACGAAGGAGAGAAGAGATATGCAACATTCTCCTACAGAGCCACAACAGGGGGGAAAAGAGCCCATGGTCTAGTTATAGAAGGCGAGTTTACACATTTCCCTCATGAAAAAAAAGAGACTTGAGAAATCAAGAGATTTTCTCAGCGACTTCATTAATAACAAAAAGATCTATTTAACATCAACCAACAGCAATTCTGAGAAACGCTTGCAACCCTTTTGAGGAAGTGCAACGGTTATAATGATACACAATAGCTCCCATTACCACGACAAAAATTTATATACCAAATTAGCTCCAACATGAGGATTAGTTCTGCGTCGGTAGTATAAATAAATGACGGGTTTTAATTAAGTACTATAAAACTGTTGTCATATAAACTAAGGTGCAGTCGTGCAAAAAAAAACGTGTGTATATATATATATATATATATATATATATATATATATATATATAACCAAAAAATTGCAAATATCTAGGTAAAACATTTCATGGAAATGTATTTCATGAATGAACAGTTAATTCATGAAATATATCTCAGCACGTAACTTCTCCTTTGAACACCTACGAATGGAGTACATTTTTACAAAAATGGAACACTGATTAAAAATAAAAACTATCAAAAGTAAATATATAAATAAAAATATTGTTGAGATTGATTTTGACTATTACCGCCCGCAAAATCAGCGAACGACGCAAAGAATTGAACAAAGTTGAATGCATTTATTTTTGGGAATCGTCTAACTGACAGACCTTCTTTGTCAATCATGGAGGTAGCGTGACCGAGGACTTCCTACGGATATTCAAAAATTTCGGTAATTCTATAAATGGAGTTTAGGTTATTCCACGTTCTTTCATTCCTGGAAATAAAAATCTGTAAGTGATATTCTACTGCTTATTTCTATTTTGCCTGACATTTGGACTCCGCTGAACCAAGTTTTCAAAATGGCAGATACATAAAATAAATAGTTTTCAAAATGACAATATATAAAATAAAGTTTTCAAAATGGCAAATAAAAAATAAATAGTCAGATTTTCAAATGAAAATAAATAAAATAAATTGTTTTCAAAATGACAAATAAATAAAATAAATAGTTTTCAAAATGACAAATACATAAAATGAATAGTTTTCAAAATGACAAATAAATAAAATAAATATTTTTAAAAATGACAATATATAAAATAAATAGTTTTCAAAATGACAAATAAATAAAATAGTTTCAAAAGGACAAATAAATAAAATAAATAGTTTTCAAAATGACAAATACATCAAATAAATAGGTTTCAAAATTACAAATAAATAAAATAAATAGGTTTCAAAATGACAAATAAATAAAATAAACAGTTTTCAAAATGATAAATAAATAATATAAAGTTTTCAAAATGACAAATAAATAGTTTTCAAAATGACAAATAAATAAAATAAATAGTTTTAAAAATGGCAATATATAAAATAAATAGTTTTCAAAATGACAAATAAATAAAATAGTTTTCAAAAGGACAAATAAATAAAATAAATAGTTTTCAAAATGACAAATACATCAAATAAATAGGTTTCTAAATGACAAATAAATAAAATAAATAGTTTTCAAAATGACAATATATAAAATAAATAGTTTTCAAAATGACAAATAAATAAAATAAAGTTTTCAAAATGACATATAAATAGTTTTAAAAATGACAAATAAATAGTTTTAAAAATGACAATATATAAAATAAATAGTTTTCATAATGACAAATAAATATAACAGTTTCAAAATGAAAAATAAATAAAATAAAGTTTTCAAAATGACAAGTAAATAAAATAAATAGTTTTCAAAATGACAAATAAATAAAATAAAGTTTTCAAAATGACAAATAAATAAAATAAAGTTTTCAAAATGACAAATAAATAACATAAATGACAAGTAAATAAAATTAAAAGTTTTCAAAATGACAAATAAATAAAATAAAGTTTTCAAAATGACAAACAAATAAAATAAAGTTTTCAAAATGAAAAATAAATGAAAGAAAGTTTTCAAAGTGACAAATAAAACAAATAGGTTTCAAATTGACAATTAAATAAAATTAATAGTTTTCGAAATGAAAAACAAATGACAAAGTAAATAAATAAGTGAGTATAGTCTTAAACCTTGACTTAAAAAGATTAGCTAAACACATTTATTTATCAATTCATCAATACATCTTACTTTTCTTTTGTAATAACTTATCTCTCGTTTATGTCTGTTTCCAATGATCTATTGTAGCTTCTTTCAGACAAATACCTTGTTATTTGGAAGCCTGAATTTCAAGTCAATGGCCCCTGTAGGGTGTTTCGTGTGACTGTGGATTAATAATAATATAATAAAAAAATTTTTCCTGTCGTTCAATTCCATAATTTTGTTTGTTTGTTCGTTTGTTTGTACTGTGTTTTTACGTTGCATGGAACCAGTGGTTATTCAGCAACGGGACCAACGGCTTTACGTGACTTCCGAACCACGTCGAGAGTGAACTTCTATCACTAGAAATACACATTTCTAAGCCCTCAGTGGAATGGCCGAGAATCGAACTCGCAGCCACCGAGGTGGCAGGCCAAGACCATACCGATCACGCCACTGAGGCGCTTCAATTCCATAATGACAATTCACCAAAGAGATTGAGCGAGCAGTTCCCACGAAACTCCAATAATTACAAATCACTGCTTGGAGCATACTAAGAGGCATCGGACTGGAATCCTCATCCCTGGATTTTAGACCGGAATAAAGACTATACCTTTCGGGAGCCAATCCCTCCAAAAGGGAGTAGTTAGCGTCGTGGAATGCTACTCAGATGTCGCTGGTTCGCGTCTTCCCCGACCGATGAAAAATCACTGGCAATGTATCAGGATCAGTTACTGCAGCAGTGTTTGGGGGGTCTTTAGCGGTGTGAAGTTGAAACCAACATTCTTTGGAAGTTTGAATTTCAAGTCAATGGTCCCTTTGGTGTGATTACACAAGGTTACAAAGTTTAATTCATCGCCAGGCGAATAAATCTTCGATCGTGTGATTAGTCACCTCAAAATTCGTTAATAGTTTATTATCGAGAAGCCGACAGCCGACTGCCGTATCCAGCGTTTAATAACGATTCACCGAAAATAGACCTATCTTTCGGTGGTCTCGGCATAATGCTATATGAGCCGCTGGCCATGAAACTTTAAAAACACAGCCCGATGGTGGCCTGTCCTATATCGTAGCCAGACGCACGATTATAGCTAACTTCAGCCTTAAATAGAATATAAACTTCTGAGGCTAGAGGGCTACAATTTGGTACGTTTGATGATTGGAGGGTGGATGATCAACATACTAATTTGCAGCCGTCTCAATAGATTTCTTTCACAGAACACTAAAAGCAGGAACTAACAAAGAACGAAACAACAGGCACCAGGAAACCAGTTTCAAAGCAGTACGACTCCCACAGTAACGAAATGTAACCAGAGGGAAACTGAAGGTCATTGGCTTAGAATCCACCATTGGAAGACGGCAAAGGTAATGAAAAAAATATGTAATTTGACGATGGAGCACAAATGAAAGAAACATCGTGAACGAATGGTCGTATTTACGATGCTTTTTTGAGAATTAGCAGCAAAGATCGCAACATTACATTTTTTTTAAAGCAAACGAGTATATCCCGCCGAATTACTAACAAAATGCTACATTGATTATGTCAAGTCTCCTGGCGTTGCAGCATTAAAAAGAGGATAATAATACTGACTGACAACCTCTCTCTCTCTCTCTCTCTCTCTCTCTCTCTCTCTCTCTCTCTCTAAAAATAACATTACTCACACATTTTCACATAACTGCCTCCTGCCCAAACCACAAACACGAGATAAAAGGTTTCGTTACGTTTTGTAATCTGTTTCATAACATGGCTACTGCGTGTTACTATTCCGAGTCCACTTGTTTATCACACTGATGGGTGGACAGGTTACAATTACATGTAGATTAATCTAAAGATACATTCTGATAGCACGTACCCTAGATTCTTGGTCTTTATTCTACGAAAGAAACCAGCAGAGCGGCTGCACCGAAAAAAAACATTACTCTACTTCATCTCCTAAAAGTAACCTCTCTCTCTCTCTCTCTCTCTCTCTCTCTCTCTCTCTCTCTCTCTCTCCAACGTAAAGTCTTTCACTTCTGAATCGTTACGACCGAAGATATCATCAAAAACAGCTACTCATTTCAATAAAATGATAAAGGACAATAAAACTATACCTTGTGGGATACCATTTTGCAAACTTCAAAAAGCAAGGCAAGTTGAATCAAAGTGTTTAACAAAAGAAGGGAGCGACGCCCTGCTAATGAGCCCTCTCTGCGTATTAAGCAGCTAATGCTGTGTAAATTTCACCACAGCCTATTTGCCTTTGGTGTCCTATTAAAGGATTTATATATAATATATATATATATATATATATATATATATATATTATATATATATATATATATATATATATATACGTATATATCATAACATATATATTATAAACATTAAACATTTGTAGCTTAATGTTTTATGATATTATATATTATTATATATATATATATATATATATATATATATATATTATCAGAACCATTAAATTGTAGCCTAATGTTTGTGATATTAAAAATGTCACAATGATGCGATACAAATTTATATGTGTATATATACATACATTATGTACACATATGCAAGGATATAATAAAATCCGCGCTCAGAAACAGAAACAGAAGAAGATGAAGAAGAAGAAGAAGAAGAAGAAACAAAGGACAAAACCGGTGCGCATCTGAATAGAAAACGGATCCCCCGTTTAAAAAATGCTGCATCCAACGCAAGCTGTAATTGAAGTGCCGGATATCGATCAACACCCGATCACGACCTGACTGGTGACCCAGCATCAGGTCACGACCTCGTTTCGTGAAAAGTCCCTCATTAGCGTTAATCCAAGCGCCTAAAATGAGAACCCCGTCAGTTATTAGTTCGAAACACATTTCAGGGTTTGAGTTGGTGTCCTCAGCTGTTTCATTCTGTGGTCGTAATGCGCCGAAGTCTTTCTGTCCGGTGGTGGAACTCAGCCGCGACCCATAAGACTCTCAGCCGCGACCCAGGAATCTCAGCCACTGTCCCGTGGTGGCCTAATGTTACTGGTACCTACAGCGCTGCCAGAAGTACGATAAAGGCTAATTCAGTTGCATCTGAGATCTGAGGGCGGACGGACAGACGAAGCTAGCACAATAGCTTTCTTTAACAGAAAACTAAATATTACGCGGAAAAATACGAATTGGTTAGAAAAATAAAAATTTTAATGTGTTGATATCAAGTTCTGAAGAATTTAATTTTCTGTCAGGGCCATAAAAAAAAAAATTTTTGAGATTTGTAAAATGTTGCATGGATGGACTCCCAATAGAAGTTTTCGGAATTACGTCATTGCTAGAATGGTCTAAAGAATATATATATATGTAATATGAATATATATATATAATATTATATATCTATAATAATATAAAAATATATATATATAATATAATATATATATTATATATATATATATATATATATATGCAACATTTTACAAATCTCAAACTTTTTATATATATATATGTATATATATATATATATATATATATATATTTTTTTTTTTTTTTTTTTTTTTAAAATAAGATATTATATATTTTTTTTTTTTTTTAAATGAACTGACAAAATAATACTGGGAAGAACGTATCACAAAATTTAATACGAAATCAATGAAAAACAGTTTACAAAAGGAACTTGAAAAGAACAATAAAAACTGATTAAATAAGAGGCAAAAAAAAAATTAAAAAAAAACAATGAAATAAAATAAAATAAATATATTCAAAATAAAATCCGACGAAATTTTATACTTTGAATCGAAAACAACGGAAACAAATTCGTCCATTTTAACAACATAAACCGAGTTTAATAGAAAAAAAATGGAGGGTAACTGAAAATAACATAATCCAAGGAATGATCAAACTGAGTGTCTGGCAACACTGACGTCAAATTACAAAAAACTCGATAAATGGAGAGAAACTGGCATAAGGCTCCGTGAATCTTCTCTCTCTCTCTCTCTCTCTCTCTCTCTCTCTCTCTCTCTCTCTCGTGAAAGTAATTATGGTGAGAACACGCACCCAGACACACACATGCAAACACACACACTAACAAACAACAACAACAACAACAACAGAATCATATAGACAAAAATCAATCTAGAGATTTGAGAGAGAGAGAGAGAGAGAGAGAAATTATATATAAAAAATCCATCAGGAGATTCGTTAATGAGAGAGAGAGAGAAGAGAGAGAGAGAGCAGAGGTGGGGGGGGAGGGGTGGTAAATTATATAGAAAAAAATTCATCAAGAAGAGATTCGTTAATGAGAGAACTAGAGAGAGAATTATACTAATGAAAATCAGTCAAGAGATTCGCTAACGAGAGAGAGAGAGAGAGAGAGAGAGAGAGAGAGAGAGAGAGAGAGAAACGTTTCCTGTACACGATCTCCCGCTCTATATAAGCCGCTGCCCCTGACAGTAATGAGCCGAAATTGTTCTAATTAAACGTTCGGGTACAAATTTATAGGATTCAGATAAAACTGCGTAAGCCTAGCTCATGTTATTCCTCACACTAAATTTATTAATATGTTGTGACTCTCTCTCTCTCTCTCTCTCTCTCTCTCTCTCTCTCTCTCTCCTCTCCAGCGTTTTGCCGCTGACATGACATGCGGAGTGCACGTCGTTCTATGCAGATCGACTTAAAAAATAACAAAATATAGATGTCACTGGTTTCCAAATTACACAGTACTCTAGAGTTAGCTCATGGAAGGGAACCACCTTCTTTGTGTACACAATTGTGATTGTTTCGGCTTCCAAGAATTGTGTGTGGCTGCGTCTTCGTGTCTCAAGTGAGAGCCGTGGGTCGTTCTCCCTCCGCCAAATTCATCCACGAGAAGAATACGAAGAAGAGCACTTCCTACATTATCAGTACTGCTGATAATGGAAGAGCAGGGATAATGGAAGAGTAACCCTTCCATTATCATCAGTACTGATAATGGAAGACATGCTCTTCGCCCTTCCATTATCAGTACTGCCGGGACGGGAGTCGTTCAAAGGAGTGGCCTGTCATAGGAGTGAGTCCTCAGATATAAACTTCCAAGGAGGGAAAAGCATCCACACATTAAAATATGTTAGCGATTCATTTGTTCTAGTATCTTAAATAAAATCTTAATGATTTATATTAATGAAATAATTTTGATTACACTGTCACTTCACCGTTATGTCACTCTTTTAATAAAGTGGTTATGTTACTCCTCTGTTACGTCACTCCTTGTATACAAACCAGCTCGGACCGATTAGTGACAAAGGTACAAGAATAAGTCCTATTACCCAAAATGCGAAAGAAACGTAAATGATTCCCTCGTTAGGGTTTCCGAATTCAATTCGCAAGACGAAAAAAAAAACGTTTTCTTTGTTGTCTTGGCAAACACATGAATGCAAATTTGTCGACGAGAAAAAAACAAGTTCGCGTTTCTCTCTACTCGTCGAGCTCAAAGCTAAAAGACCTTGGAAGCTAACATCGGTCACAAATTAAAGAGCGGCCGAGAAGAACGAAAAGCACAAAGCGAAAAATGCACGCAATAAGAAGAAAAATAAAAAAAAATCATGGCGCCCAAATAATATATAACCAAGGACTACTGACTCCATCAGGACACTCACAATGGCCCAGCGAGTTGGGAGACCTCCAATCTCGTCCCGGCCACGCTGTTATTTGACCCTCGGCTAATCGCGGACGACAAGACCAAAATAACCACTTGAAAGACGTCCCCAGAGGACGTCTCCGTCACGAGCGGGGCGCCTAAACAGTCCGAACAAAGGACAACGCTAATTCACTTTCGCTTTCTTCCTCTCGGCGGCCCCCGTCGTTCGTTCTTTCTTTCTTGCTTCTTTTCAGATTCACCGTCGATGATGCAGATTTCTTGCGTTCGTGACTCACAGACCTTTTGTTGTTACTTGGCGGAAATGCACTGAGAAAAGAGAGAGAGAGAGAGAGAGAGAGAGAGAGAGAGAGAGAGAGAGTATATACGTATGTAGCTATATATATACACATATATATAACTGTATATACACACATATTAATATATATATATATATATATATATATATATATATAATATATATATATTATATATATATATATATATATATATATATATGCCACTTCCAAACACCACGAATATAAGCATTAAGCCTTATGGAAGGTTAGGAATTTTACAACACTGGAACATGGAGAAAACAGAAAATTCGCAACCTAGCCCTTTTAACCAACATCTACGCAAGCGTAATATGGATCAGAATTCGTACCTTGTATTCCAAATACGTGTCTCTGTTAAAGCGATCAATCCCTCGTGGAGCAAGGCATAATTAATTAAAACAATTACATCAAAGCCAGCCAGGTTATTCATAACTTAAGGATACGACATAAATCACCATTTTATCTTGTAGCGACTTTTCTCCGCTATTTCAATGTCAACTCCGCCCCCCCCCCCCAAATAAGATTGGAATTGCTTTCAATACATATCAATAAATATAGAGTATTACGTAATTTTCAGTCTAACATGGCTAGGGTCAGTATCTGTAGGAATATTTATACTCTTTTGGGGATCAATCACTGCATTTAATATATCATAATATAATATAATATATATACTATATATACATACACAAACACTTCAGTTTTCGCATAACTAACAACAACAACAAAAAGTTTGACACACATCAAGTTTTCTAACGACTGCATTATCATTGAAGTGATAACTTGCCAGAGGCCAAGGTCAAATAATTCACATACTCTTACCTCACAATCATTCTTCGTCTCACACCTACTTTTACCCCAAACCAGTCACTCTCCTGGCTATATTCTTTCAGAAGAGAATTCCCAGTACTCGATTGTATCCTCCCTCAGCAATTCTGTCGTAAACATATATTTCAGAGCATCTTCATTCATTAGTCTCTCTCTCTCTCTCTCTCTCTCTCTCTCTCTCTCTCTCTCTCTCTCTCTCACACAGTTTTCGAGTATCTCACTCACTCTCAATCAATATTTCAACCAATTTTCTATTATAATAAACATTCATTCTGTTTATACACAAATACATACATACAGAGAGAGAGAGAGAGAGAGAGAGAGAGAGAGAGAGAGAGAGAGAGAGAGAGAGAGAGAGAGAGAGTTTGTACAATCCTTTATACCCATCCAAATTCGTCGGTTATACAGTATAGTATAGTTGACAAAAACTTTTTACCTTCAAGGATTTTTACGGTTTTATTTTACATGAAACGTTCTCATACCTTCAAGTGACCTGGAAAATAACTGAACTTGATATTAAAAGACATAAATGGCAGTATGTTACGATTTACCCTAAAGTACACTCATGATAATCTTTAGATCTATTTCCAAAGTACCTTTAAAAATTCAAAGGCTAGAAATAAAACTCATAAATTTTTTAAAGTACACGCATGACAATTTTATCTCATAACCTCAAGTTGAACAAATCCAACAACTTCGATAAAATAGCATTCATTAGATGGGTAGAATTTTTTTTATATAAATATTGAAATTCTTTCATATATTGCATGTATCGTGATCCATCCCCCAACTTACTCGAGGCGCGTGCTAAATTCTACGGTCAAATAACGCGTTGTTTCGCCAAAGAAAAATTGAAATTGAAATATGCTATATTCATTCAGAAATATAATTCTT
>NC_087215.1:75646822-75669322 GCF_015104395.2 Macrobrachium nipponense | reverse complement strand
TATGTGGGTGATGTGTGTGTGATCTAGGCTACAAGGCTGCTGAGGAAGATCTGTACATACAAATAGGTATAGATATACAATATGTAGTGCTGTACAAGAGAGAGAGAGAGAGAGAGAGAGAGAGAGAGAGAGAGAGGAGAGAGAGAGACTTATCACGCTCTGAGTGCTGTACAAAGAGACTGAGACAGAGAAAGGTGAAGAGAACTTGTGAAGTTGACAGATATAGTACAGTATAAACAGACAGAAAGAGAGAGAGAGAGAGAGAGAGAGAGAGAGAGAGAGAGAGAGAGAGAGAGAGAGAGCTGCTACAAATCTACTGTTGCTGCTGCTGCTGCTGCTGCTGCTGCTTTCTGATGCTGTCGCTTCTGCTGTTGAAAAGTCCCAGTCGTGGCCACAGCAGTTTATGATAACAGCGGTCCAGGTGGGTGGTGATGACGTTGGTGGAAGGTACTACAGGTCCCGAAGAGGATAAGGAGGAGGAGGAGGAGGAGGTGGAGTAGTGAGAGGAGAAGGAGGAGGAGGAGGAGGAAAGAGGTGGAGGAGAGTGATCGTCGGGAGGTAAGAGGTAAGAGTGAGAAGGAGACAGCAAGAGGACCCTCTTACAGCAGAGGTACTGGGGAAAGAGGAGGGTCGGGGACAATAGTAGGGGAGTAGGGGGAGGAGCCCTCCCCCCCTGTGGGGGGGCAGGTGGTGACTGGGGTTGGACAGAGAGATCATATGGGCGGAGAGTGAGGTGGAGTGGGCGGTGGGTGAGTACGTACAGCTTGTTTGTGGGCGAGCACTTTGTCCATCCACCACCGGGAGGCTCTGAATTCCTTCTTGCCTCC
Source organism: Macrobrachium nipponense (assembly GCF_015104395.2). Classification (NCBI taxonomy): domain Eukaryota; kingdom Metazoa; phylum Arthropoda; class Malacostraca; order Decapoda; family Palaemonidae; genus Macrobrachium; species Macrobrachium nipponense. Next base: position 75,668,495 of record NC_087215.1, on the reverse strand, counting down.
TCCTCCTCCTCCTCCTCCACCTCCGCCGCTGCCCGCACTGGCGGCGGCGCCGAAGGTCCCGAGGCTATCGGAGGAGGCAGAGGCTGCTGCAGCGGCGGCTGCGACGGTGTCTCCGAAGAATGAACTGGCAGCGGTGGTAGTGCCGTTAGCGGCACTGTTGGCATTCAAACCACTATTGCTGCCGCTACTCCCTAAACCGCCCGCCAACGCCAACTGGCTGCTGCTGCTGCTGCTGCTCCTCACGCCCGCGTCTGGTGTGTGTGAGGTCATGACCCTGCACACGAACGCCGCCCGCACACCCTTCCTCTACGGCCGCACCCAACCCCGCTACCCGCACTACTGCCGACCACAACGCCACCAAATCCTCTTCCTTCCGACGCCAACTTAGGAGTCACGCGAGGGAGCCCGCTGTCGTCGTTTCCCGCCTCACCCCCGCCCCCGCCCCCGCCTTCCCTTTCTAGGGCGCCACCTGGGGGCTCCTCCAGCCCCCGCCCCACCCCCACCCCCATAACCTCCACCCACCCATCCCATGACCTTCCTTCCTTCCTTCTCTCCCATTCCATTCCCATTCTCCAACCCTACATCACCCTCCCTTCACTTCCATTCACATTCCTTACATCAAGTACCTTCTCTCACATTCCCATTCTTCCATTCTACATCCCATATCTCCCATTCCCATTTCCCTTACATTCCCATTCTTCCATTCTACATCCCATATCTCCCATTCCCATTTCCCCCTTACATCCCCCTTCCTTCTCTCACATTCCCGTTCCCATTCCCCCCTCTACATCACCTCCCATATCTCCCATTCCCATTCCAATCGCCCTTGCATTACCCCATGTGCCCACACAAGGGGGCCAAATCTCCTCATTTCCCCATAAGCAAATGATAAGACACAATAACGTCATGCAATATCTTGCAACTAAGCAGACCGAAGACGACTGCAACATGAACAAAAAAATATATATATAATATGAAAAAAAAGAGTAACTTCCGAAAAAAATATTTCCTCTAGATTTCCGTGCAAGCAATCAAGCAGACAACAATACGTGAGAGAGTCACAAAAAAAAACAACCTTGACCGATGGCCGTGTTCTCTCTCTCTCTCTCTCTCTCTCTCTCTCTCTCTCTCTCTCTCTCTCTCTCTCGACCACAAGAACCTCAGCGTGGAACCTCTTCCTCACCTGAGCGTGGAGACGGTCGAGGGACAGCCGAGTTCCACGCAACACGACTCTGCATTGCCACTCACAGATCAATGTCGCCGAGTGTCGAATGTCGAGACGAAAAACAAATTCTAAAAAAATTTACGTAGAAAAAAAGAAAACACTGAAGACCAAAACGCGAAAGAAACAAGTTCACAATCGAGCGAATAAATTCTGTGTTTTCTGGCTCAATGGGTCACAATATGATATTTTCATATTAAAATAAATGAACATACTTACCTGGCAGTTATATATATAGCTGACGTCACAGGGACTTAAGCTATATATATATAACTACCAGGTAAGTTAGATGTTTAAAAACAATCAGTTCACATTGCTAAATGACATAGCATATAAATATCTGTCAATTACTCCAGCCTTATTTTAAACTTGCTTCGTGGTATCATTTCAATCATTTGATCCTGAACATACTGCACCTCTCTGGGGTTTTATTTGTTCACTTTTGAATTTTTTTATTTCCAAGTTTTCGTCTTACATTGCTTCCCAATAATAATATATATATATATAATATATATATATAATATATATATATATACATATATACATGTATATATACATTGTATATATACTTTTATATATTTAAATGTATATATACGTATGTATGTATATATATATATAATATATATATATATATATATATATATATATATAATATACGTATATACTATAGAAAATTCAAAAGTGAAACAAATAAAACCTTGTAGACGTCCAGTACTTTCAGGATAATGATTGAAATGATTATAACCTTAAGTTCCTAAAAAAAAAAAAAAAACAGTCATTTATTGCTCTGAATCATATATGTATCACAACATATGTACTATGTATCATGTCCTGTTTACCTGCGGTACCTGCTGAAAGGACTTAATAAACAAATGCGCCAAAAGTCTCGAAATCAATTTCCGGGCTGATATATCAGTGATGTGTTCTTTGGAAACCACCTTTCAAGAAAGAACTACGACGATCGCCATCACAAAAACGTAGGCTATAGCCATTAGGTAGCTCTAAATTGGATATATTGCAAAGCCGCGATAATCGCAATATAATTGCTATAAAAAGCAATCAACTGAGACCATGAAACAAATAACTTTCAGATAGCCAACAGCGCCTACGTTAGAGAGAGAGAGAGAGAGAGAGAGAGAGAGAGAGAGAGAGAGAGAGAGAGAGAGGGGGGGGGGGGGGGGGAGGGAGGGGGGGGGGGGGGGGGAGTTAAGCTTTCAGGCCCCGTAAAATAAAGGATGAGGCCAAATCAAGACCGAAAATAACAAAGTCGAAGACGTGACTCATCTACAAACGCCTCCAATGTTGTAACCTGGGCATGATCTCAAGGCTTTGATTAAGGACTATAGAACTCAAGGCTTTGATTAAGGACTATAGAACTCAAGGCTTTGATTAAGGACTATAGAACTCACATCAGTGGTTTATAACGAAGCGCATTTTGTCAGTAGAGGATCACTGCTCGATTCAAAAATTACTACTTTTAATATCCAATTCGCTCTGCCTCGGAATTAATATATTTTCATATTTGTTAACTGAGGGGGAATTTTTGAGTTGATAATAATTTTGTCCTCTCGTGGCGTGGGTTCGAACCAGCCCCAAGCGGACAGAGGTGAAGTCAGGACTTCAGTGACCTTATCGATAACTTGTTAGCCCAATCGATAACGTCACTGAAGTCCTGATTTGTCCGCTGGGCGCTGGTCCGAACCCACGAGAGGACGAAATTATCATCAACTAAAAAATCCCCCTTTGGTTAACATATATGAAAATATATTAATTCCGAGGTAGAACGAATTGGATATCATCAAAGGACATTTGTAGCTCGATGCATGTATATGAATCACAGTGATGTGATGAAAATTCATATATATATATTTTATATATATATATGAGAAAATTTCTATTAAATTCTGAGACCATTCTTCGGGAAATCAACACTCAGATCTTTGTAAAAACATTTCTTTTCTTATATCTTAAAGCGTTCATCAATGCTCACTGCAAAAATAGTTTTAAAAAATGACAATCTTAACCTGTATATAAAAATAATAATCAATTATAACAGCAACGTCTTATTCACAAGTTTGCGGCATTAAAAATATCGTAAAAATCGATCGTAATTCAGGAAAGACAGGTTTTTCCTTCCAATATGCAAGCAAAAATTAACAAAGGAAAAATTTGCATAAATATCAAATATGTAAATCATAAACTTGTTCACAGCTAGGCTTTTTAAAGGCTTTGAACGACCCACAAAACAAACAACATGGAATACTTTGCACACTTAATTAAAAAAAATGCATTCGCACACACACACACACACACATATATATATATATTATATATATATATATATATATATATATAATATATATATATATATATATATTTAGAGAGAGCGAGAGAGAGAGAGAGATGAGAGAGAGAGAGAGAGAGAGCCGAGAGATGAGAGAGAGAGAGGAGAGAGAGAACTGTGAACATCGAATGTCTAAAACTGAGATTTTGAAAAGTTTCAGAATATCAAGGAAATGATAAATGGAGAGAGAGAGAGAGAGAGAGAGAGAGAGAGAGAGAGAGAGAGAGAGAGAGAGAGAGAGAGAGAGAGAGCATCGAATGTCTAAACTGACGTTTGGAAAAACTTCAAAATATCAAGGAAATATATTTGAGAGAGAGAGAGAGAGAGAGAGAGAGAGAGAGAGAGAGAGAGAGAGAGAGAGAGAGAGAGAGTCTTAATTATCACGTACCACCCAAGTCAGGCACTATATCTAGCGAACAATTACCACTGTCAACCGGACTTTGATCCAGCAAGCTATACATCACGGTGAGGTTTCATGCTTGCCTGATATCCAATTTCTCCTGCTAGCGATTAATATGATAACCGATGCCATAAACAATCGCCATGCCTTTTCCGTGAGACAAAATAAATCCATGTTTTTAAATTATATGACGCATTTTAAGATTTTCTGTGAGGTTTGGTTATTATTATTATTATTATTATTATTATTATTATTATTATTATTATTATTATTATTATTATTATTCATTATTATTATTATTATCATAAGTTCTGTAATTCAATAATTAATGATTTCTTTGTAGGTTATTAATATTATTATTATTATTTTAAGATGTAATTCAATAATTAATGATTTCTTGGTTGGTTATTATTATTATTATTATTATTATTATTATTATTATTATTATTATTATTATTATTATTATTATTATTATTATTATTATAAGTTCTGTAATTCAATAATTAATGATTTCTTGGTAGGTTGTTGTTGTTATTATTATTATTATTATTATTATTATTATTATTATTATTATTATTATTATCTATATTATTATTGATTATATAATTTCTGTAATTCATAATTAATGATTTCTTGGTTGGTTATTAGGTTATTATTATTATTATTATTATTATTATTATTATTGATTATTATTATTATAATTCGTAATTCATAATAATGTTCTTGGTAGGTTATTCTTAATTAATTAATTAGTATTTCATTATTATTGGTTATCATTATTATTATTATTATTATTATTATTATTATTATTATTATTCATTATTATTATTATTTTATAAGTTCTGTAATTCAATATTAATTATTTGGTTGGTTAGTATTATTCATTATTATTATTATTATTATTATTATTATTATTATTATTATTATTATTATTATAAGATCTGTAATTCAATAATTAATGATTTCTTGGTAGGTTATTATTATTATTATTATTATTATTATTATTCATTATTATTATTATTATCATATTATTATTATTATTAATTATTATTAATTATTATTATAAGTTCTGTAATTCAATAATTAATTATTTCTTGGTTGGTTATTATTATTATTATTATTATTATTATTATTATTATTATTATTATTATTATTGTAAGTTCTGTAATTCAATAATTAATGATTTCTTAGTTGGTTATTATTTTATTATTATTATTATTATTATTATTTATTTATTATTATTATTATTATTATAAGTTCTGTAATTCAGTAATTAATGATCTCTTGGTAAGTTCACCAAGGCGTGATGCGACCTCCAGCTTACTCAGGACACGTGCAAAATTTACCCCTCACGCTAAAGTTGTAAACATTATATTCGTAACTTGAAGTGAAGTGGTCTTCGTAACTGATACTCTTACTTAGTACTACTTATACTGATAACAAGGCTCAAATCAAAAGGACACAAATGAAACAGGTTTATATATTCTCAGTTGTAAGTGGAAACAACATAATTGAGCAGAACAGAAACAGAGCCTGATTTCAATACACCAAATAAATTAAAACGTGATAAACTCTACGGTCAAACAGAGCCTTGTTTCACCAACGAAGATTAAATAGGCATTGTTGTTTAAATAATCATTAACTTAGCAGATTTTTGCTGATAATAATGATTTATTGAAAGAAAACAATGTTTAATTATTCATATACCCATGTGGGGGGGAGCCACGTGACCGGGAGCCACCCCCAACCCCCTCTAAATCCGCCACTGACCAGTACCCTAATAAACGTTCCAGTATGGACTCGTTATATACTGAAATAATTCCACCCAAAATGGCACTAAGTAGATGTCAATTACTTCAAATATGATTAGTTCAACCCAGTTATAATCATAATTAATATGCATTACGGTACTAAACGGTAAATAAAGTGTCTCCAGTACCCCAAGAAAATCGTTCCATGAATATCTGATATAAATAATATCTAAATATTACTATGAACGACGTAATTCGCAAACGAATATTAAAATTGGTATCACGGGGGAGATGGAGATGGTAAGACCTTTCTCAATCAATACACCTACTACGTAGGTTGCAGTACCTTTCTCTCTCTCTCTCTCTCTCTCTCTCTCTCTCTCTCTCTCTCTCTCTCTCTCTCTCTCTCTCATTAACTCCTAATGAGCGAAATGGTACTAAATTTATAATCTCTCTCTCTCATTAAGAGCTCCTGATATGCACAATGGTAATGAATTTACTCTCTCTCCTCTCTCTCTCTCTCTCTCCTCTCTCTCTCTCTCTCTCTCTCTCTCTCTCTCTCATTAAGAGATCCTAATTAGCACAAAAATATAAATTTTTACTCTCTCTCTCTCTCTCTCTCTCTCTCTCCGTCCTATTCTCTCTTCTCATTCTCACTCTCTCTCTCTCTCTACTCTCTCTCTCTGCTCTCTTCTCTCTCTCCTCTCTCTTCTTTTCCTCTCATATAAAAGTGTTTTAAAACAGGATGAAACTGTCTGATACAAGAGAGGCCAAAGCAATAATCATATCCGACGGTGAAATAACACCTGTGCAGGTGATGCCTCTGCTGATCAAGCGAAGAAAAAAAAATAAGAAGAATAATTAGGACAATTAGATAATGAGGCAAAAACCCGGGCTAAGATCCGGTAATGAGGTCAGAAGATTCTTTTATCTCCGGCTTGAGCTCATTTCCAGTTTAATCAGTGTCAGAATCCGCGACTATCAGGCCATCTGCGACGGCCTCGTGGCTCTGGCATTTTCGAGCAACGGCTGAAAATGGACGCAAGAAGAAGAGAAAGGTCAAACAACACAAAACAAGTGAAAAAAAAAACTCTCATCCACGGCTCGTGAAAATCTCACCCGCGCCCCATGAAACTTTGAGCCATGGTGGCCTTTGTTGGTACTTACAGAGCTGCCACAAGTACGATTATGGCTAACTTTATCCTTAAAATAAAATGACTACTACCGAGGCTAGAGGGTTGTCATCTGGAAAGAGTGACGAATGGAGGGTGGGTGATCTACATAACAATTTGCAGCCCTCTAGCCTCAGTAGTGTTTAAGATCTGAGGGCGGAAAGAACAACCGCGGACAGACAAAGCAGGCACAACAGTTTTCTTTTACAGACAACTAAAAAGAGCTACGAGACGAAGGTGGAAAAACAGTATGAGAGGGGAATAAACAACAACGAAGGAAGAGAAAACACTAATAACAGCGACATTCAAGGAAAAATAAAATCATAAAAGAGAAAACCGTGATAAAACAAAAATCACGCGGAATAAATAACGCTGGAGAAAAGGCGGGGGGAAAGGTCACCTTTTCTGGGCCATTTGGATACGTCTTCTGATTTCCTCAAACCCTCTATTATCCAGAATGGTCTTTGTTAACCGCAGGGAACTGGGGTCATGAAAGCTTTGAAGGCATGGAGGTCCGTCAAAGAGGGAGGGAAATGGACGGTTGGATTCACTCTAAACAGATTTCATATTAGGAAAGAAAAACGCCGAACGTTACCTACTGAAAATGCACCACAGACAAGAAATGGAGATAATAACAAAAAAATAGACGAGGAATCTAAAAGAATAAGTAAATTATTTCACATCATAAAACTTCAGAAAGGAACAAAATGGAGTACTTCAAACCTAATTGTTACAAAGCAGGTAAATTATTTCACATCATAAAACTTCAGAAGGAAAGAAATGGAGTACTTCAAACCTAATTGTTACAAAGCAAGTAAGAGGAGAAATAGTCTATCTTGAATCAGTACCTCAAGAAGCTATTTAAATAGCAGACATTCCCTGGAAAGGGCACGGTTTTTTTAAAACCTTCATCTAGAACGGGAGACCATTTTCAAAAACTCCTCTAACATAATTAGTTTATTTTCAAGAAATGTCTATGGATAAGTGGACCAATTTCGTACAGTTCCTATAGGCGAAGTGAAACTATTCCCCCACGATACATTCCTTTACAAAAGGGACCGTTTTCAACGCGTTCCTCCGGACTGGGGGTCATTTTAAAACTCAAAATAAAGGGACGTTTTTCAGAAATTCTTCCAAAAGGCGGCTGACCTCTCCCAAGAAATTTCTTTGGTTAAAAAAATATTCTAGTGACGTCCTTCAGACCAACATCCTATTTTGGGGACATATTTCTGGGGAGGTTACCTTTTCTAGGGGGAATACCTTCACCACCTCTCACTGAATATGACAATGCTTTCGAGAGGTTACTCTGCTTTCTGCTGAGGAATCGAGATATGTTGACTTCAAATACCAATAGGGACAGAGAAGAACAGCGTTCAGGTGTATGGTCAGTATTATATGACAAGTTAAACAGTTTTATTTGATATGACATCACGCATTCAAATTAAACTGGATGTGGGGCGAATCTACTAACGATACTTTTACTGATGAATCCAAAGTAATAAGCAATTAAGAAAATAAATTCCAATTAGACTAAATACTGGCAACCTAAACACACTGAACAAAATAAAACCATATATATATATATATATATATATATATATATATATATATATATATATATATGTGTGTGTGTGTGTGTGTGTGTGTGTGTGTGTGTGTGTGTGTGTGTGTGTGTGTGTAAATTCTTCTGTTAAAACAGGATACGTCTCAAGTATAAAAGACCTATTAAAACACTTCTGGTTTAAAGGTAAGGACACCAAAATATATGGGCCTTTTATACTGGAATATATATATATATATATATATATATCTATATATAATAATATATATATATATATATATATGAAATAGGTATTATGAATATATGGAGTCGGCATTTTCTGGTACTCGGCGGATATTACATCATTCAGCAATTATGCAGGTGCCTACACAGACTGTTTCTGCTGCTCTGTGGGAAGGACAGCAGAATCTCAGCAGCTCAGGAGATCAGAGAAGCGAGTGTGTCGGAACATTTTTGCTGTCCTCATCACTGGTTCTCACGGAGGCGAGGCAAGAGATTTCGTAATCAAGAATTCATCATTTTTGGAGGTGGCGCAATCACCAAAAGAGTGTCGAATCAGCTCAGCTCGCTTATAAGCATAGTAGGTGACCAAGGGCATGGAGATCACGCGTGTTTGTGCACGGCCGGAATTTGATAACACTTCCGATCTGGTTTTGATCAGTCTCGTGGGTGGGAGATTATAACCATACGTACGTACATAAGTGCGTGAGAGTCTGTTCCACTATATGATAAGGGAGATGAGAAGCAGTTGGGCAATTGCACCCGCTACAGTCGGTATAGACTTTTTTTTTTTAGCGTGTTCGTTTGCTGCTGAAATGGATAAGCATACTCACATTTATGCCCGATTGCATCTTTGTCTTTTTACATCTTAAACATTTATTTCAGAAGTTTTATACCAGGAGAACTGATTACTATTACTTTTATTTTATTTGCAATTTATTTTTGTGGGATTCCTTCTTTCCCAGATGGATCTGGTAGGTAATCTAAAAAAAATAAAAATTTAAAAATTTTCTCCAAAAAAACAAAAAACAAATTTAAATCTCAAAAAAAAAAAAAAAAAAAAAAAAAAAAAAAAAGAAAGGGAGGGGTACTTAAGACTTGACTGTGACTGGTATATTTTTTCCTTTTGGCCTGGGAGAATTCTTGTGATTTATTGTGTATTGGACTAAGGTTTAAAGATGCTTAGCTGTTGGAGAGAAAGGGATGTGTGGACGGGTTTTGGTCCAATCCCCGGGTTTATTTAGGGTTCCTATTCGAGTTATTTTTTGTTTCTCATCGTGATTTATGCTACTTTCAGAATTTGGCTCACTTACCTAATCGGTTGCTCTTTACAAATACAATGTCTTTTTTGATAATCATGGTTCTGATTTAGAGACCTTGGGTAATTATTAATTGTGGGTCATCAAGAGAGAGAGAGAGAGAGAGAGAGAGAGAGAGAGAGAGAGAGAGAGAGAGAGGGTAACAGAATTTGGTTGCACTACTCCAAATGCCGACAGGTTGAATTGTCACACTGCAAAATACTGTTCATCAAAACAACTCAAATAATGAAAAAATAAAGACAAAAATAAAATTCTATAATACACAGAGATCGTACATCATTTCAATTCAGAATTACTGTACACCCTGAGAAACTGACCAACAAAAACTGGCCAACAAAAGCCACGGAAATCACACCATGGCGACCTTCGCACCCAAACTTCCAATACGATCGAACTCTCCTGGAACCACTCGAATTAGTGGGCTTCGAATAACAGTTATCCGGCGACGTTTAAGGGAATTATCGTACATTCATTTCCACCTCGGGCACGGCACTCTGGCACGCCACGTCACGTGAGAGATACTTACAAAACTCCTCTGAGAAAGTTCTACAGCAGAGGGGGGAGTCATTGCCTCTCTTTTAATCTCATATTCGGTGGAGGCTTCCTTTAGGAGGGAGTGGCCATTTTGGCCCCGCCCAGCGGAATAATAATAATAATAATAATAATAATAATAAATAACACTTGAGGCAACCTCGGTCCCCCACTCTCTCTCTCTCTCTCTCTCTCTAGGCACAGAAACTAGTGGGTTACACAAAGAGGCAGTTCAAATACAGAAACAAGGAAACGGTGCTGCAGCTCTACACATCAATAGTTTAGACCTCATATTGTATATGCAGTACAGTTTTGGTCACCAACACTAAAAAAGACATAAATAGATTAGAAGGAGTACAAGCAAGAGCCACAAAGTTAATTCCATCCATCAGGCAAATAGGTTACCGAAGACGACTAAAGAGCCTGAACATGTAAGGCTTAGAAACACGACGATTGCGAGGACAACTAATAGAAACATTCAAAATTCTGAAAGGCATAACAAAAGTAGACAGTAACCTACTTACGTTAAACGAAAACCCGACAAAAAATAATGGATGGAAACTAGAACTGAAGAGATACAACACATCCCATTGTGGGAACTTCTTCACTACGAGATAAGTGACACGTGGAAGTAAAACTGCCACCAGAAGTTGTAAACGGCAACAGTGTGGAAGAGTTTAAAACGAAGCTAGACATCAGGACATTGTGAATGAACAGTAAAACCTGCTCCTACAGATGAGTGAGCACACGATGTCTCCTCGGATGGACTAACAAGTCTTTGAGACATCCTGATCCTTGTAACTCCTTGTAACTCACTCTCTCTCTCTCTCTCTGAAACAGGCACATCCACATACATACACATACTCTATCTCTCATATACACACACGCACAACAAACAAACATGTTCTCTCTCTCTCTCTCTCTCTCTCTCTCTCTCTCTCTCTCTCTCTTTTATACACACACGCACACACAAACAAACGTGTTCTCTCTCTCTCTCTTCTCTCTCTCTCTCTCTCTTTGTCTCAGTCTTTCTCATAGTTATGTACACACATACACACACATTTTCTCTCTCTCTCTCTATCTCTCATATACACACGCAACAAACAAACATGTTCTCTCGTCTCATCTCTCTCTCGTCTCCTCTCCTCGTCTCTTCTTCTCTCTCTCCTCCTTTTGTCTCAGTCCCTCTCTCCATACGTACACGCAACACACACATTCATTCTCTCTCTCTTTACTCTCTCTCTCTCTCTCTCTCTCTCTCTCTCTCTCTCTCTCTCTCTCTCTCTCAGAGCAATGTCTCCGTACTTGAAACCTACCAGCTCTTCCTTCTTACCTAATGACGACGACGATGTGTAGTCCCCGAACGAACGAAGACCTTCCCTAGCCGCCAATATAAAAAGCCGATTCGAGGGAGGGAAGGAATCTTTCCCCTTTAATGACAAAGATTAACTCTAAGCCCTTTGTGCTTACGACGGTAAATTGAGCAGATATTAATACATTGGTATATAAGTAAGCGTGTGTGTTTGAGAGAGAGAGAGAGAGAGAGAGAGAGAGTAGAGTCAAATGAAAACCAAAGGGACGCACCAGTTAAAAACTATATAATAGTTCAAAGACGAAAAAAAAACAAAAGGAATAATAACTCAGAAGGAAAGACCTATGAGAGCAAAACCAGAGGGAAAACCAAAATGGGAAAATCGAAGGGGGAACCAAAGGGAAAAAAACCCAAAGGGTAAAACTAAGATGGGAAACCAAAGGAAATCCACAGGCCGATAAAACCAAATTGGTTAACCCAAAGGGGAAACTAAAATGGGAAAACCAAAGAGATAACAAGCAAAATGGTTAAACCAAGCGGGGGGAAAGACCAAAATGGGAAACCAAAATAGAATAAAGCCAAATTAGTTAAACCAAAGGGGATAAAGCCAAAATGCTTAAACCAAGGGGGGAGGGAAATCAAGATGGAAAAACAAAACCAAAATAGAATAAACTCAAATTGGTTTGACCAAAGGGGATAAACCCAAATTGGTTCAACCAAAGGGATAAAGCCAAATTGGTTAAACCAAAGGAGATAAAACCAAATTGGTTCAACCACAGGGATGAACCCAAATTGGTTAAAACCAAAGGGAAAAAACCAAATGGGAAATCCAAAGAGAAAAACCAAAATGGACAAACGTAAGGGAAAGAGCTCTATACACATGAGCAATATAATAAACAAATCCAGTGATCTTCCAAGACAAGAACAGATTCCAAGAGAGAGAGAGAGAGAGAGAGAGAGAGAGAGAGAGAGAGAGAGAGAGAGAATTAAACGGAAAAACGCATGCCAAAAAGAGGAGAAGGGTAATAAGAGGCTAAACTCTTGATTAAATGGAAAAGGGATGAACGCACGACCTTCCTTCCGTGGGGTTCCAGAGCCCCAACGTTAAAAAAAAAAAATGTGATTAATATACCAGGAAGGTACGAGCGCGGTTAAATTGTGAACAAGGGGGAACGGGGGATAAAAAAGGATGCCAATAATAGCACGAGAGAGAGAGAGAGAGAGAGAGAGAGAGAGAGAGAGAGAGAGAGAGAGAGAGAGAGCAGGTATTAAGGATAAACAAAACAAGAGCGCCTTCGTTTTGGTACGTATTGCTAACGTACAGATGGCTATACAGAAGTCATTAAATATATTTGTGTTCTTACCAGAGTTAAGCAAATATGTCCGTACACACATACGCAAATACATAAAAAAAACATGATGAAAAATAAACAAGGGCATACATAGAAGTAAGCCACAAGCAAAGTGAAGTCATACATTCGTCAAACATTATCAAAACATACACAACTATACGCATACACAAAAAGACTTAAATCCAAGCAAACAATAAGCAACTATAACATACAAAATCAGTCACGTTCATACGTAAACACGCAAACAAGCAAAGTTAGTGCAAGGCAAAAGAACGCACCCCCTTCTACATTATTACCACTTCCTGAATGGAGGAAAATGAGAAGGCAGTTTCTTTAGCGTAATGCTTGGGGTTGAAGGCGGGGATGGCAATACTGCATTAATTGTATAACAGCAATAATGTTCCCAACAGCAATTTTCCCTAACGACAGGTCAGTCACACAATATTCCTCACAGTTCACATCTGCTGAAGAACTTAAGTCATGTCTCAGCTGTTGCACCGACATTCATAATTCCCTAGATTATATATTTATAACATATATATAAAAGCTTGATGGTGTGTAATACAATGTGCTGGAACCTGGCGCTGCTCGTCATGTCTACCCTATCCTCCTGATCCCCTACCTACCCCGCCTGCACCAGGGCCGGACAAACAGGTTTGAAAGAGGAAGGTGGATGTGTCATGTCTTCCCTACCCTCCCGTTCCCCTACTAACCCCTCCCCACCCGGGGCGGACAAACAATGATGATCCACTCAGATTTTAATATAAATATATATATATATATATATATATATATATGAACACATGGGAACGTGTTCCACAAAAATACATTTCCGACTCACATCGGGAGCGAACCCTGGTCATTCAAGTGAGAGTCCAGGGTGTTAACAATTCCTCCACACATGACATAATAGATATTTAAACCTAACTACTCCGCACCTGGTATTCTTCCGAGATGCATACTGGTATTGCACCAGACCCCCTTTTTTTTTTTTTTTTTTGCCATGTCCCTAGGTTAGGTTAGGTTGGGTGTTAAGTTGGTTAGAAAAAAAAAAAAAAAAAGCAACCCGCAAGTAATTTGGGTGCGGGAACATAATGAGATTGTTTTTAGGAAGAATCTTTGGTTAGTTTTTGTTAGTTTTTAAGGTATGACGTCCCAACTATTTCAGCGAAGGTCCAGTACCCGGTTGCAACGAATTTGGCCAAACTTCCCGACCCATCAGCGCTCAAGTTGCTAACAACTCATTTGGCTTACAGCTTTCACCGTGAAATATGATGGAAATGAACACATGGCAACGATAAACTTGTTTGTTTGTTTGTATGGTGTTTTTACGTTGCATGGAACCTTTGGTTATTCAGCAACGGGACCAACGGCTTTACGTGACTTCCGAACCACGTCGAGAGTGAACTTCTATCACCAGAAATACACCTCTCACACACCTCAACAGAATGCCCGAGAATCTAACTTTTTTCTGTCATTTCCCCCTGCACCCAGTTCGGCCATCCAGATTTCCCCCTTCATGTGTATGAAGGAAAGATTAGTTAAAACACACTGTGACTATTTACTAATTTATCTTTCAAATGTACAAACATACTGATAAACAGGCTCTCTCTCTCTCTCTCTCTCTCTCTCTCTCAGACGAGAGTAAATCCATCAGAGATTTTTTTGGTTATTAGGTAATGTAATCGTTTCCCCGCCCTGGTAGCTTCAAATTTCCCCCCAAGGGGGTGAAATTTTCCCAGTTTGGGAACCACTGATCCAAGGTATTAGCAACGCCGATGACTTGTCTCTCTTTACAGGTTGATATCGCTTTACTCATATCGCCCTGATCTATTAAAAAAAATATTCCATAATGGATACAGACGGATCAAAAGGCGCGCCTGAGCTATAAAAGGTAACCAAAAAAAAACATCTGCACAAACCAAACGTAATTTCCCACGGCTAACTCAAAATTACATAAATTATACAGTTAATGCCATCATCAATAATAATAATTGCTCTAATTACATGTATTTTTTTACCGTGGATTTTCTTTTTTCTTGAGAAAATGATAGATGATGGAATATCAAAGTCTAATTTAGTAGAGAAAACACAGTAACAGCATCGTTTTAAAACAATTATAATATATATATATATATATATATATATATATAAATATACACCTAAAAGAATAAACAATAAAACGGAACAAAATAAATATAAAACGATACATAGCTGACCTTCAATCACAGGCGACATAGAAACATACTTGGAACAGGATGCATTGTTGAGTTTAAAAAGCTAATCAAATTCTCTCTCTCTCTCTCTCTCTCTCTCTCTCTCTCTCTCTCTCTCTCTCTCTCTCTCTGGAGATGAATACACAGATATATTTGCAAGAAATATAAAAATCATAGTCTCTCTCTCTCTCTCTCTCTCTCTCACGGAACAATCTATTTTCTGACGAGAAAGACAACATATTTGACCAAGCCATTTTCCTTGCAAATAAGCGTGTCGTGTTTACCACGCAGGGTCAAAACATATGATTTACCTTCACCACGCACTAATCATTTTTTCTTCTAAGGTCATCCTTAGGAGATGAGAGAGAGAGAGAGAGAGAGAGAGAGAGAGAGAGAGAGAGAGAGAGAGAGAGAGAGAGAGAGAGAGAGAGAGAGAGAGAGAGAGAGGTGGACGATGCTTTCATTACAAGATTAATATAATATATGCCGTTTTGTAGTTTTGGTGTATAGACTGCTATTATTATCATTGTTGTTGTTGTAAAAAAATAATAATAATAATAATAATAATAATTATTATTATTATTATTATTATTATTATTATTATTATTATTAATATTCTATATTATTATTTTATTATATTAATATTTTTATTACCATTATTATTATTATTTTTGGTAGTAGCAGTAGTAACATTATAATTTTTTTCTTCGAAGGTCATCCTAACGAAATGAGAGAGAGAGAGAGAGAGAGAGAGAGAGAGAGAGAGAGAGAGAGAGAGAGAGAGAGAGAATCGCACTCTAAAATCAACCAAGACGCTCCTCCTCTCGTGACATGACTATTCATCTTTAATAATTTCGATAAAAAATTTCCTTCGTTCGCGTGTAATCTTTTCGAGAATATTTTTGATTAATATTTTTTTCTCTCTCCCTGACCGAGTGCCCGGATGAGTAATTTGGGTTGGGGGGGGGAGGGGGGCCGGCTAGGAGGTGCCACACGTGACGCCTATAATCAAGAATCACAATCAACTGACATAATTTAGTACTTGTATGTACCATACTAAGTACATATAACGATTGTATGTATGTATGTATGTGATATATATTATATATATATATATATATATATATATATATATATATATATATATATATATATATATATATACTCTGTCCAGGATTCAAACTTGTCTCCCCCTGGGTTTGACATAGATAATATGGAATCACGGATAACTCACAGTCATTTCTACATCAACCGAAATGGCGCTATCTATCTCTAGGGAGATAGATCCGTGTAAGTTACTCTCTCCCGATACAATGAATTCGAACTAGTTCGTTATTTCCGGCGTGCTGTCTCAGAATATGGACGGTTATATGTGATTTAGTGACAACCCTACACACACACACACACACACACACACACACACACACACACACTTTGACTGGGGAATAACCCTTAACCCAAAGAGAAATGTATACGGAGATGTCATCTGCGGTGGCCATGATTGAAATCTACTATAGTATGCCTTTTGGACCTGATACAGAAATGACAATGACCTGTCACTTCAGCCAACACAACAGACGGATAAGGACATATCACGCATACTTGTGTGTGTGTGTGTGTGTGTGTGTGTGTGTGTGTGTGTAAGACCTTGCTGCTAATTTACATGACTTTCCATGTACCACGAAGACAGTCCCGCGTAATTTAGAACTAAGAGAAAAACACAGGAATCCATGGCCTGGAAAATTCAACTTCGTGCAGTGAAGACTTGATCAACATCATCAAACTAGACTCTATATATTCCCTAAGTCTAAATTTACCCGAAGAAGAAGAAGAAGAAGAGAAAGAAAAGATAAGCTCAAATCCGTAACAATGGTAAACGTTCGTGAGGTTGATTGGAACAAGTAAACATGGCCGAGTTCACGTGAAGAAATCATATCGAAATCATGCATGCGATTGGTCCAGAGAGGAGGAGAGTTCAGTCACTCGCTCGCTCATTGTGACCCACTGCCCTCTCCCAGCAGAACCAAAAGCTGTAGGACAGTTTTCAGTTTGAATCTTGGAAATGGAATGGAAATGGAATAAAGAGTTTAGGCCAAAAGGTAAGTATACCTTATTAGTTTAACCAGACCACTGAGCTGATTAACAGCTCTCCTAGGACTGGTCCGAAGGATTAGATTTTTTTTCACGTGGCTTAGAACCAATTGGTTACCTAACAACGGGACCTACATCTTATTGTGGGATCCGAACCACACTATATCGTGAAATGAATTTCTAATCACCAGAGAGAAATTTCTCTGCAAATAACTAGTACCTTATATCGCAACAAATCAAATGAAACCTACGCGTAGGACTGAGTATCATTCTTTAATTAGCAATAACGTACTGGTGGAGCTTACAACACCCGCTACGGGGCAAATTGAGGGCATCAGTGGGTCTTAGTAAGCCTAGCAACAGACAGGGAGTGTCTGGTGTAAGCGCCAATGAAGTGAAGAATTAAAATGAAAAAACGCTATCAAGTTCAATTTTTTTATTTCCTTTTAAAACAGAATACTTGAAGAGTTCCAAAAAGATTTTTGGTGGTAATCCCTACAGGAACGCCAAAAATTGAATGAATCGTACAAAGTAGAGTTGGCTAGGCCGAAAAATTGAAAAAAAAAAAAAAAAAAATATTAAAGAAGAACTTCACATCAAAAAATATTTGTATCATATCATTCACCTTGGGTAGTTCCCCATCACTTGTTAGCATACTGCTCAGTGTTGTAGTACAAAATATATAAGTATTACATAAGAAAGAGGCCACTGTAAGCACACGTACTAACTTCCAATTAAAATAAGTTTAATATCAATTCTATTTACTGGATCAAAACTTAAGATATTGACCTTTATCCACTGTATTTAATATTCACACACTAAATAATCCATCGGTGAACCATTACCAATATACAAGTGAACATAAATTATTACACTGTACATTATGCTTGATATTAAAATATAATTCATATTATGTGTATATATGTTGTATGTTTTATATATATATATATATATATATATATATATATATATATATGTATGTGTGTGTGTGTGTATATATATATATATATATAATATATATATATATATATATATATATATATACATACATATTATATGAGTATAAATATACATATATAATATATAAAAAGCTCTTTATAAAGAAATGGTGCACATTTTCTTCCTGAACGAACCATATTATCTCATGAGAGAGAGAGAGAGAAGAGAGAGAGAGAGAGAGAGAGAGAGAGAGAGAGACCCCATACATGTCTAGTTAGGCTCAGTCGGTTGCTACCACGCGATAATCGAGCGTTTGTACTACAATCTTATAATTTACGTAAGAAGTTTCTTTCAAAGTTTACGCTTCAAGGGCAGTTATCGACAGCAAGAATCATAGCTGGCATAAGGCCAGTAAAATTTCAAAAGAACAGCGTTGCATGATTTTGATATAATCATTTCCATTACAAAAAACAAATTACTGTAATATATACATGGGAACTAAACCGCAAATTATTTTCGCCAATAACCAAGCTTAGTAGACAATTCGCTTTACAAAGTAAAAACTTCGGCGCAACCGACTTTCCTGTACATCGTTTAAAACCATCAGCTACATTCGGTCACCAGCAGTGTTTCACTTCTGTCCCATGCCTACCAAAAAGCTGCTGCCAGATGCACGATCCATCGCTAAATTAAAACTTTAATAAAATGAAAACTGCTGAGGCTAGAGGGTTGCAATTTGGTATGTTTGATGATTGGACGGTGGACGATCAAAATACCATTTTTCAGCCCTCTAGCCTCAGTAGTGTTTTAGATCTGAGGGCGGACAGAAAAAGTGCAGAAGGACGGACGGACAAACCGAGCACAATAGTATTCTTTTAGACAGCTAAAAAGGCAAAAACGAATAAAAGGAAAAATACTATAAAGAAAGCATATTTACCAAGGCTAAGACGAGATCATCCAGGCGGCCATAAAAAGCGACCATAAAAGATTATGGTTTGATTTCTCGTCAAAAGACAAAGGCTGGAGTTGCCAGGGTCCCATTAAAAAAAAAAAAACAAAAAAAAAAAAAAAAAAAGGAAAGCGACTGTAGTTCAAAAAGAGTTTGCAATCGATGCCTAAACCGCCCACGTTATGTAAACTGAACTAGACTGAAGCTCCGTTTCCTATTCATAAAATTCATAAGGGAAGAAGACGGGCTGAAAGGTAGCCTATATATATATATATATATATATATATATATATATATATATATATATATATATATATATATATTTATATATTGCAGTTCAAAATTTAATGTTTAATCGTAAACCGTAATGTTTTAAGTTTTAAAAATACATTATAAACAACAACAAAAATTACGATATACCATTATCATTAATTATAATGATTATGAATTTTTTAAAAATAACAGTACTGATTATCAGTATTCATCTACCAATAATAATAATAATAAAAATAATAATAATAATAATAATACTAATAATAATAATAATAATAATAAGGTAATTACGGTAAATGGAAATACTCCTTCGGATAAATCCTGTCCAACAGAAATTACAAATTCCAGAGTGACCCTGAAACTTCGGAAACAATTTTAAAATCCAGGGAACAAGTGACAGAAAACGGGACACGCCTGTCATTTTGCACCGGTAACTCTGAAAATTTAGTTACACAAGCTCTCTCTCTCTCTCTCTCTCTCTCTCTCTCTTCTCTCTCTTCTCTCTCTCTCTCCTACGGAATGATTTTTCAGTTGTTAAATAATATCCTTGCAAAAATACTTCAACCTATAAAAATATATTCTCTCCTTTGAGTAAATCAAACAAGAATGTTAGGCCAAAATCTCTCTCTCTCTCTCTCTCTCTCTCTCTCTCTCTCGGAATGACTTTTAGTGAGTTAAAGTTAAATATATCCTTGCAGAAATACTTCAACCTATAAAAATATAAAAATATTCACTCCTGTAAGAAAATCAAACAAGAACGTTAGGCCATACATTCTCTCTCTCTCTCTCTCTCTCTCTCTCTCTCTCTCTCTCTCTCTCTCTCTCTCTCTCTCTCTCTCTGTAACACACACAAACACACACACAAACCTTTCAGGTAAGTTAAGTTAAAGTTAATCGATCAAAATTAAGACCAAATCTTAATTCTATCTGATTTTTGAAAGTTCTTATATGATAGACACCACAACGACTCGAGAAAATGAATTTAAACTTGAAAAAACAACAACAGCACCAAATCAGTCACAAGAACTACAGTACCGACATTGCTAAACAAGTCTTTAACGTGGGTCACTTTATATAAAAAAAAAAAAAAAAAAAAAAAAAAAGTTGCTACCTTATTCGTATTGCCTTCAATTCCTACGAACGATTCCCCAGACATCACAGTCATTCAATCAAACGACCCTTTCCAGAACCAAGATTTAGCAACTACGTCATTCAGAGATGAGATGAAGAAACTGATCCGCAAGAGAATGTTTAAACGGTACTACTTTGTCATATCTACGCGTCATATCCGAGGTGCCATAGTAGATTCACATCAACCGTGCATCTATTGTCTAGGCCAGTCCCTTTCGACGCTCCTGATTGGCCGTTGGTAAGCCAATCACAGGGTTGGAAACTCTCAGTCTCTCGAGAGAGTTCGCATAGGCAGGATGTTTGCTCCACCTCTCCTGAGGGACACTTTTGAAAGACTTATCCCTCAGGAGGAGTGGAACATATATCCTGCCTACGTGAATTCTCTCGAGAGAGGCTGATAGTTTCCAGTCCTGTGAGTGGCTTATCAACAGCCAATCAGGAGCGTCGTAAGGGACTGGCCTAGACATCAGATGCACCGGTGATGTGAAACTACTATGGTACTAAACATGGCGGAAGCTCAATGGGAGGCCGAGTTTAGTACTAGCCCCTCGGGAATCAAAGGACTATATACACCCATTTCTATATTGTGTACTGGACAGACTATATCAATAAATAATGTCTCTGATCGGTGAGGTTCATCCAAAAGAAACTTGTTTTATTCAGCAACATTATTCACAGTACCGATATAATAAATTGCTGCGCGTGAACTTGAAGGAAAAGAAATATAATATTCATACATGAATGGAAATACAATGCCCCAAGGTAAAGGTACAAGAAAATTAAATATATATATAAGTGAAAAGAAAAAAGTAGGCTCATAACTGGAAAAATAAACATACCGACGGTTGGCAAAAAAAATAATAATAATAAAATATATAAAAAAGTAAAAAATAAATGACTTGAGATGTAGCCTTAGCATTGTCCACGCCGAGGTCTATATAGATTTGGCCACGAATAGCCATTTTTCCCATACGGTCTGGTGATAGTCTGGGTCTTTCCAGGTACCTCAAATGTAAAGAATTTGCAAGTAGACGCACCACTCCAATAAAATATCCACTGGTGCTAAAACACCCAGAAGTGATGTTCGCAAATCTTTCAAAACTGCTCCGA
>NC_087215.1:75591822-75644322 GCF_015104395.2 Macrobrachium nipponense | reverse complement strand
TGGGTTTGTAGGTATAATTTTGATTTTCATGGCAGGGAGATGACCAGACATTAAAGCGTGGAGTTCCTTATATAAAGTGGTATTGTGAATAAAAGGAAGGCTAGCATTGAACGGCAATTTAGGAACGTGAGGAGTAGGATGACGTGGAACAAAAATATTATTTAAAAATTTGGAGACATGCTTAAAGAACAACTGGGTGGGAAAGCAGTTGCTGTTATAATATTTTTGCAAGAACGTGACTTCATTGTGAAAAGATTGCCAACTAGAAGACAAAGCAAAGGCTCGGTGAAGCATGGTTAATAAGGCATTTATCTTAAAATCAAGAGAACAAAAACTATAAAAATTTGTACCAAGACCAGTGAATGTCTTTTTTCTAAAACGGAAGTTGAGAAGCCATGAGAGGAGCGTGTAATTAAAATATCTAAAAAAGGCAACTGATTGTTGGTTTCGTGTTCAATGGTGAATTTGATGTTAGGGTGAAATGAGTTGATGAAAGTTAAAAACCTCTCGGCGTCAAACCGACTTCTAAAGAGTGCAAACGTGTCGTCAACGTACCGTTTATAAAAAAGTGGATGGTAACTAAGGGGACAAGAATCAAGCATTTGCTCTTCCAGCGAGCACATGAAGATACCGGCAAAGATGGGTCCAAGAGGAGAGCCCATAGCCATACCATCTATTTGCGAGTAAGAACAACCATTAAAAACAAAAACGGTGTCCCGCACTGCCAGATCTAAAAGTTTCCTAAAATCATTCTTACAGAACCCATTAAAAAGAGACTCATCCGTAGGAAAAAGCTTACTTAAAATGATATCAATGGTCTGTTGTACAGGTACATTTGTAAATAATGACTCTACGTCATAGCTTACCATAATAAGGTCCGAGTCCTGAGCAAGAATGGAATTTTTGAACTCGTATGAATTCTTTAGGTTAAAAGAATTTTCAGCTAAGGGGGCAAGCACTAATTAGATATTGTTACTTTTTAGCTTGAAAATGAGGCCTGCTGGTTGGCTTCGAAACGTTGCAACTTAATAAATATGAGTTCCTTGACCTGTTGGTGTGCTTCCCCTACCTTCATTGTATAGTTGGGTTTAGAGAAACCTCCGCCTGTTTAATATATATATATATATATATATATATATATATATATATATATTATATATATAATATATATATATATATATAACTGAATCACGAAAGTTAGGAACGTGATAAATCCATAAATAAAGATATATGCCACGAACCTCCTTCGTTTACTTTTCCTTCGTGGCATATATCTTATATATATATATATATATATGTTTATATATATATATATATATATATATATATATATATATAATTTTCATATGAACATATATATTTTACACATATATTTACTTAATTAAAATACAATTACAGGTAAAAATGTGCACAAATTAAACATATACGCAAAAATACCCAAAATGTTCTAGTACTATAGCTGGTTCACTTAAGGTAGATTCTTGGTTGAGCCCTATGGTTACGTGACGTTTGTTCGGCGGCCGCTGATTGGCTGGTTACCGGGAGGTAGGCGACTCCCGGCCAATCAGCGGCCGCCAAACAAACGTCTCGTAGCGAGGAATTCTTCAACCCGGCGCAATAAATATCTCGAGGAAAATACCGCGTTGGGAGAAAATTCTTAATCCATAAACTAACATAATGACAAACAGGGAAAGAATTAAGCCTCGTTGGTGAAGACTTTCCAGCAATTTATGCTGGAATTCCAGGCCACAGAAATCTCTTCAACGTCATTCTTTTTAATATTTATCTCGAGCCGACTTGAAGGAAAATTTAAGATTTCAAACATATTAAATCTTTAGGCTTTCACGTCTAAATTGCTCTGGAGTTGTCCTGACCTCAAAAACGCCCCCCCCCCCCCCCCTCTCTCTCTCTCTCTCTCTCTCTCTCTCTCTCTCTCTCTCTCTCTCTCTCAGTCACACACACACACACACAAACGCGCGCGCGTCAAAAATCACGTAACGGATAGGCTGGAAGATACATCAGGTAATCTCTCTCTCTCTCTCTCTCTGTACTCGTTAATAATCACGTAACTGATAAGTTGGAAGATGCATCAGATAATGATACTGAATCTCTCTCTCTCTCTCTCTCTCCCTCCATATAGCTCATTGTAAACATAAAAGAATCATATCCTTCCATCAGTCCAACGAAGTCATCGCCGCCATCTTATAAACCGGACCCATAGGATGTTATTTTCATTTGTTACTACATAAACACAATAGCGTTGAGTATTCTTTCATTTTTGCCGAATGAGCTGTTTAAAAGTCTAGAAAGTATCTTAAGATATATATATATATATATATATATATATATAATATATATATTATATATATATATAATATACATATATATATACATATATATATATATATATATAGTATATATATATATATATATATATATATATATATATATATATATATATATATATATATATATATACAAAGTTGAAGACATTTACAGCATGTTAATCTACCTACAGTTTTGATTTCAGTAATGCCCGTAGCAAAAACAAGCGTGGGAAAGGTTTATTTTGTATTAGCGAACTGAAAAAAAAAACAAAAAACTAAAAAAAAAAACTTTTGCATAATATATATATATATATATATATATATATATATATAATATATATATATAAGATATATAAATGTATATGTTAGTATATATTATATATATATATTATATGTATATAATTAATCATATAATATAATATATTTATATACATCTCATAAAATAACATCTGGTCGGTAGATACCGAATCTTCGAGTACCGAGGAAAAGATATTTTTTTTTATCTATCTACTTCTCCTCATGTAACAAGAGAAAGCCTACAATGATGTTAAATATACAAATTATTTCTAAGCTGTCAAAACTGAGACAGCAAACTACAATACAAGATTAATTATAAAACGCGTGATCTTATCAGACGCAACGGGCTCTGCAGCACTGCACGTTGCAAATGGATCAATGGCAACAAGATCGGCAAAAACGTTTAGTCACCCCTGAAACGTTTTCTGTGCAAACACTCTCCCGGTTTCTACCAGCCACAGAAAACGAACCCCGACTCGCATATGCCAGCAAGAACTATAATCTCCGCCAGGTCTAATCTCTGTTCGTGGAATGTCGCACAACACAGTTTCTGCTTCTCAGCAGCTTTGCTGCGTCGAGTTGCACCAGCAACCAAGCTTAGCAATTAAAGAAAACTAGCCCACTCATTTTTGTTGTGGCTCGAGTCTCACTGTCATTCACAGTCACTAAGATGTTCTTATTGCAGTGATGTTTGCACGGGAGTAGTAGTAGTACCACACGTTAGGCCGTTGCGTGTTTTGGTCTATAACATTCCATAATGAAGTCAAGTCTTACCTTAATATATAACTAGGATACATTTACTAATTACGTGCGAACTATAGCAACGATTGTCAAAACGTAGACTCACTTTTTACCTTTGGGGATAGAAAGGAGTTACAAAGGATAGTCATATCCACCATTACTATCTTACTTTATTAAGTTCTGTTCGTACTCCTGATATCTGGGGGCGCCCAACACCTATTCCTTTCAATTGTTTTGTTTGGCTGGTTGGAGTATCGCGTCCGTTATTTTTGGCTGCTGGCTTATCTGAGCCATCCCACTGATCACCAGGACTGATGGTGCCCAAAAGGTCAATGCTGTTAAACCCTGGTTTAGCCACTTAATCATGTTTAGCGTAGTCTTGGGTTTCTGTTCCCAGGCTTTTTAGGAATACAGTCGAACGCACTCGTGTTTATTATTATTGTCATATTCAGAAGATGAACCCTATCCACACGGAACAAGCCAATTGGCTTGAAATTGTGGCTGTCAAAGGATATGTTCTGTATTAGAAAGTACGAGAGGTTGAGGAAAATGCACCCATGAATTAGGAGGTAAGGTAAAAACGGAAATACTGCCACGAATTTGTAAGTACGAGAGGTTGAGGAAAATGCACCCACGAATTAGAAAGTGAGAGAAGGTAAAAAGGGAAATACAGCCACGAATTAGGAAGTAAGGTAAAAAGGGAAATACAGTAACGAGTTAGAAAGCAAGACAACGTAAAAAGGGGGAACACAGCCATGAATTAGTAAGTAAGAGAAGGTAAAAAGGGGAAATACAGCCACGAATTAGGAAGTAAGAGAAGGTAAAAAGGGGAAATACAGATACGAATTTGTAAGAGAAGGTAAAAAGGGGGAATACAGATACGAATTAGGAAGTAAGACAATGTAAAAAGGGAAATAAAGCCACGAATTAGGAAGTACGAGAAGGTAAAAAGGGGGAATACAAATACGAATTAGTAAGAGAAGGTAAAAGGGGGAAATACAGCCAAAAATTAGGAAGTAAGAGAAGGTAAAAAGGGGAAATACAGATACGAATTTGTAAGAGAAGGTAAAAAGGGAAATAAAGCCACGAATTAGGAAGTAAGAGAAGATAAAAAAAGGGAAATACACCCACGAATTAGGAAGAGAATGTAAAAAGGTGAAATACAGATACGAATTAGAAAGTAAGAGAAGGCAAAAAGGGGAATATAGATAAGAATCCAAGAAAGATAAGGTAAAAAGGGGAAATACATATACGAATTAGGAAGTAAGAGAAGGTAAAAAGTGAAATACAGCCAAGAGTTAGAAAGTAAGAGATAGGCCGACTCCAATTCTAAGTAGGTGA
This sequence comes from Macrobrachium nipponense, assembly GCF_015104395.2. Lineage (NCBI taxonomy): Eukaryota > Metazoa > Arthropoda > Malacostraca > Decapoda > Palaemonidae > Macrobrachium > Macrobrachium nipponense. The sequence continues at coordinate 75,639,616 of NC_087215.1, read as the reverse complement.
CCTGAATTCGACAAGGACTAAACCCAGTAAATAATTATTTAGGTCAAACGGATTTATACGCGTTAGATACAGGGGTTTTAAAATAAATATAACGCGTACAGGGGTGACAAAATACGAATGGCAGGTACAGGGGTTATGCATTGAACTTGACAGGTACAAGAATAATAATAATAAAAAAAAAGCAAGACAGGTAAAAGGGTGATGAAATAAGCACCGAAAATAGAAGGGTGATTTAATAAAGCAACAGCTGTCATTATATCCACCTGAAACTGAAAATGAAAAAAAAGAAAGAAGCCTTCGACGCAATCATCTACTGATATTAAGGCTACTGATTCACAGACGATAAATTCGTGACTAAAGTAATAACAGCAATGAGCAGGTTAATTCGTATATAAATATTTCAATCCCCGTATTTTCGCCTTAAATGGCGCCTATACTAGAACATTGCTGACATACAACAGACAGAAATTGCAACTTAATTTATATCTGCTACACTTTTATCTTCCGAATAACAAGTTTCAACATCCACGAAGATCGTAAATTATTTCATTACGAGCTTAATGGCATGCGCTACGCTGCGCTGGAACCTGGCACTGCCCGTCATGCTCCTTTCCCTACGGATCCTCTACCTACCCCGCCCACATCCGGGACGGACAAACAGGTTAGCAGGAGGGTGGATGTGTCATATTTCCCTTACCTTCCCCGCCTCACCCGGGATGGACAAACAGGTTTGCAGGAGGAAGGTGGATGTGCCACGTCTCCCCTACCCTCCCAATTGCATACCAGTCCACCTCACCCAGGATGGACAAACAGGTTTGCAGGAGGGTGGATGTGTCATATCTCCCTTACCTTCCCCGCCACACCCAGGATGGACAAACAGGTTTGCAGGAGGAAGGTGGATGTACCATGTCTCCCCTACCCTCCCAATACCCTACCTACCCTGGCCCCACACGGGTCGAATGAACAAGAAATATCCAGATTTTATTATTACAGAGTAGATTAACCCAGCGCCATCTTGAGAAATACGATTTACACAAGAGGTGAGCTTGCAAGCCTCACCTCCTCTTTTTTCCCTTTTGAAAAATTTCTTGGTCACTCTGGGAAAAATTGACCAGAAATTATTACGATGATTACACGAAAATAGATGCCATGTATTAAAATATTCTTGAGAGAGAGAGAGAGAGAGAGAGAGAACCTTTTTCATGTTACAAATGTTAAACTATTGCGTTACAAATATGTTGAACTTTGAGAGAGAGAGAGAGAGAGAGAGAGAGAGAGAGAGAGAGACTTAATTCAGCAGAAAGCATTCCAAAAATACCAACCCGCAGCGGTTATCATATAGCGGAGGAAAAGACCTTTGCGCACACACACACACACACAAAATCTTCAAGGAAACAAAAGGCACAAAGTGAAGGAAAAACCATTGTTGATGTGTTGACAACGAAGTAAAAGCAAAAAAAGATGTGTGTGTGTGTGTGTGTGTGTGTGTGTGTGTAGAAATGCCACTGATGAAGTAAGGATACCGCAATACTGCAAAGCAATTTCTTAAATGGCAGAACTGTATTAAAAGGAAGAATTAGCCTTTGTATGTTGGCAGTTTCAGGGGGAAACTGCCAAGACTGAAAGCGCCAATGGAGATGAGAGAGAGAGAGAGAGAGAGGAGAGAGAGAGAGAAGAGAGAGAGAGAGAGAGAGAGGTCGATGAGGAAACTTTTTAAAATAATATAAACATAAATATTAAAATATTGGTTTTCAAACATGTTAATCATTTAGTGATATATATATATATATATATATATATATATATATATATATATATATAGAGAGAGAGAGAGAGAGAGAGAGAGAGAGAGAGAGAGAGAGAGAGAGAGAGAGAGACTACTCATTGCTGCACAGCCGAAGCAACCCCGATGGCATGTCTGAAATCATACCACTTTACATATTCGTTTCTTTCCAATTACGACGTCACGTAAACGCCAGAAGGAAATTGCATCTTTCATACCCCAATTTGTGACCAAAATCGATCTTCGTAATTGGTCCGAAATGAAACATTTCATCCGCCACATTCCAAACAATTGCGTCTTATACATACATGCATACCTACATATATATATATTATATATATATATATATATATATACATATATCTATATATATGTTATATATATGATATATACATATATCTACATATATATATATATATATATATATATATATATATATATATGATATGTGTGTGTATCAAAAATATATTAACATAAAAATAACGTACACAATTATATTTGCCTGTTTGAAACTGTTAAAATTCCCTATAACTCAAGTCACGCGTGGAATTACATTTGATACCAGTCAAACTGTTACCAGGATTTGCGTTACAGAAATAGCTTTGAAACTGAGACTTCCTGATGGTGAATATCGAACGGGGGCCAACCTCCAAAAAGCTGCGGTAACTGGGTTACGTTAATTTTAGAGCAGGAGTTTGAACCCAAAAAAACGCAAAATATTAGGAAAAAATTATAATAAAAAGTAAAATATCAAAAGAAATTATTATAATAAAGAGCAAAATATATTTTAAAAATGTATAACAAAGAGCAAAATATCTAAAAAAAAATACATGTTTAATAAGATGAAAAATATCTAGAAAAACTATAAAAAAGCAAAATATCTAAAAATGTTGTTAATGAAAAGCAAATTATCCCAAAAATTATAATAAAAATCAAAGCATTAAACAAAATTTCAAAAGCGAATTATTAAAAAAATGGTAATACAACCTAAACATCTAAGAAAATTATAATAAAAAGCAAAATATCTAAGAAAAAATTATAATAAACAGCAAAATATCTAGGAAAAAGATATATATAATTAAAAGCAAAACATCTAAAAAAATATATATAATAAAAAGAAAATTATTTAAATAAAATGTATATTAAAAAGCAAAATATCTGAAAAAAAATATAATAAACAGCAAAATATCTAAGAATATTGATAATAAAAAGCAAAATATAAAAAATTATAATAAAAAACAAAATATATAAAAATTATAAGAGCAAAATATGTAAAAAAAAATTATAAATAGAAAAAGCAACCTGCAATAGTAGTATAGAACAGATTTAGAATTTAGGCCAACGGCTAGTGTTATGACCTATGAGGTCATTCATCGTTGAAACAGAAACTGCCAGTAAAAAGGTTTGAAAGATTTAACAGGAGGAAAACCTCAAAGTAGTCGCACTATGAATCAATTGTTAGGAGAAGGTGGTAAGTACGATGTGAGCAAGAGAATATCAACGGAGGGACAGTAAAAAAGGAAGGAAAGGGGTTGCAGCTGGGGGCCGAAGGGACGCTGCAAAGAACCGTGAATAATGCCTACACTGCACCGCGCGAGGTGCACTGCCGGCAGTACCCTCCTACGGGGTCCTACAGCAGACTCCTTCAAGTCTGCACGAACCGTCCGTTCCCTTCGTAAAGGATAATGAAAAGGCGGGTTAGGTTTCCCAAAACTCCCTTGGAATCAGAGTTGCACGAACGAGGAACCGCAATGCAAAACTGCACACAATCGCACCCACGAACGCTGTTCAAAGCCAGCTGGAACCAAGACCCACCTGGCTGGAACCAATGGCTGGAACCAAGACCCACCTGGCTGGAACCAATGGCTGGAACTAAGACCCACCTGGCTGGAACCAAGACCCACCTGGCTGGAACTAAGACCCACCTGGCTAAAACCAATGGCTGGAACTAAGACCCACCTGGTGGCTGGACCAACCGACCCACCAACCCCCTGGCTGGAACTAAGACCCACCTGGCTGGAACCAAGTCCTACCTGGCTGGAACCAAAACCAACCTGGCTGGAACCGAAAAGCTATTTGCCTGGGCCAATCGCATCGCGACCAATCACGTGCAACAAAGAGCTCCCGTGCGGCAATTATTCTAAGAATACCCTCGATACGAAGGGTGGAAGAGTTCGCGAATCAACCCGAGAGTCGAGAGAAGAAATTATTTCCTCGAAGTTTCTCAAAGAAGAGGAGAAGAGGCTGTAGTATTATATCCCATACCGTCCTGAACTTGCAACGTACTCTCACAATCTGGCGCCAAAGCGGCAATGGGTTATACCTTGAGGCCACAGAGACAATCGAGTAGAGTATGCAAAAGAGAATCATCACTGAATTTACCCCAGGACGCCTTCCGAGAATCACTACCGGCGGAGCGAAACCAATCGGACTAATTAATCCCATTGCGTGACTCGCACCTGTACGGAAGACATTCTACCGCGTGGCGATAGGAAGAAGTTTCATCCATTTACCAAATAGGAAAAAAAAATGGAAACCGGAAGAAATACAAAGCAATAATTTTTTTTTTCATTGCTTCAGATGTTTAAAAGCGCAATCCCTTTACTACAGCGAAAAGTCATCAGGAAATGAATCGTCACAGCGCATACTGTCAATAGCATTTCCCTTCGGCGTGATTGGCGATGAAAATGAAATTAGCTCTGGCACGCGAGGAAATATGTCCAGTAGGAAAACATCTATCTACTGGGAAAGACGCGGATTTACACCCCGACCCCCAACACAAAAATCGGGGTGGACAAGAGGACCTGTATCATTATTATTATTAGTTAGTTAGTATATCACAGTCCTCCAATTCGACTGGGGTATTTATAGTGTTTATAGGCTTCCGGTTGCCATCCTGCCTCCTTAGGAGTCCATCACTTTTCTTACTATGAGAGCCGTTTCCAGGAGCACACTCTTCTGCATGAGTCCTGGAGCTACTTCAGCCTCTAGTTTTTCCAGATTCCTTTTCGGGGATCTTGGGATCGTGCCTAGTGTTCCTATGATTATGGGTACAATTTCCACTGGCATATCACATATCCTTCTTATTTCTTATTTTTTCAGGTCTGGCGATACCTTATCCATTTCTTTTCCCTTTCTTTCTCTTCAACTCTGGTGTCCCATGGTATTGCGAAATCAGTGAGTGATACTTTTATTATTATTATTATTATTATTATTATTATTATTATTATTACTGTAATTTGGTACGAAACCCTATTTTAATTGAGCAGGTTTTGTTGAATGGTATGGCTGCTTCAACGGCATCAATCTTCTAGAATTTTCTAGAATTTTTTTTCCCATCTTTCTTACAGCGGTTTTCTCGTTAATATTAAGGCAAGTGAGTAGTGCTCCGATAATAGACATCATATTGGGGAACACCTCGCCTACCTTAATAATAACAGGAAAGATGCTATAAGCAAGATAGAGAAAAAACCTTCTGAAGCAGCAATATTATTATTATTATTATTATTATTATTATTATTATTATTATTACTGATTAGTAGTAGTAGTAGTAGTAGTAGTAGTAGTAGTAGTAGTAGTAGTAGTAGTAGTAGTAGTAGTAGTAAAATAAAATATTTATCGGAACATGGCTAAATCACCATTAAAAAGATGAACACACTACCACAGACCAGAATACCCCCATAGACAAAAGAAGAAAAACCAGCAAAGAACAACAAAAGAATAAATAAAATCAACAAGACAAAAAAAAAACCGCAAGAACATAAAACAAGACAAACACCAATTAAAAGGCCTTTCACGCAAACAAACAAACAAAAAACAACAAACAGTCAACAACTCTACAACAGCAGAATGTACTTCCTAAAGAAGACGGACCCTCCCTCTCCATCCCCCCTTTCTACAATACACCGAACGTATAATCATTCCGTTATCTCTAAAAATAAGCTGCAGGTAAGACACACGTTGGTAGACACCTGGATATAATGAAAGGTGAGATGCCGGCATATGCGCTGGAAGTCTGAATACTGGAATGAAAAGGCGACTCTGGGAAGCCATCGACAAAAATTACAGGGGACCATCGTCTTCTCATGTCGGTTTGGGAAGACGAGAGAGAGAGAGAGAGAGAGAGAGAGAGAGAGAGAGAGAGAGAATTATTATCTGATAGAATGTCGGAATCAGGAGATTGAAAGAAGGTAAAATACAGGAGAGAGAGAGAGAGAGAGAGAGAGAGAGAGAGAGAGAATTATTATCTGATAGAATGTGGGAATCAGGAGATTGATAGAAGGTAAAATACAGGGGAGAGAGAGAGAGAGAGGAGAGAGAGAGAGAGAGAGAGAGAGAGAGAAAAGTAAAAAAAACGGAAGAGGGAGAGAGAGACAGAGACAGAGATTATCATCTAATAGAATGTGGGAATGAAGAGATTGATAGAAGGTACAGAAAAAAGGAGAGAGAGAGAGAGAGAGAGAGAGAGAGAGAGAGAGAGAGAGAGAGAGAGAATTATCTAATATAATGTGGGAATGATAAGATTGATAGAAGGTAAAAAAAACAGGAGGAGAGAGAGAGAGAGAGAGAGAGAGAGAGAGAGAGAGAGAGAGAGAGAGAGGTGCCCTACGGCCCTAAACCCCCATCGGGATGTTGACGGGAATAAAAAATCCTCTTGTAACTTCCTTTTGAGATTCAAGTTTCCAATACTGATTTCAAAATCGGTTAAATACCATAATTTTTTTTTTAATCATATACAGCATGGGGCAGACGTGATGCTGATGAGGCTCGAGTAACTTTGGGTGGATTCCCCTCCGATAAGACCTATTCCGACAAAAGCAGACACATACCTTCCGTTCGAAAATGGAGTTGCGTGAGCTTGAGGGTGCGCAAATATTCACTCGATACATATATAAACCTCAGACCTACATTATATACAGTTGCATAGGAAGAATAACTGTCTTCTTTCGCTTTTGAATATGGTCGAACCTTTGATGACATCGCTTGTGTATATTTGGATATTTACCCTTCATATGATAATGATAATTATAATAATAATAATAGTTTCTCTCTCTCTCTCTCTCTCTCTCTCTCTCTCTCTCTCTCTCTCTCTCTCTGTGAATTCCAGGAACTTCATTAGGCCTATCCCAAGAATTCATTCTAAACCTGTTTTCATATACGTGTATATATAATATATATATATATATATATATATATATATATATATATATATATCTATGAATAATTATACAACATCGAACCGTGATCCATTTATATATCAATTCAAGCTACAAATGTCCTTTAATATCTAAATTCACTTTACCTCCCAAATGATATATTTTCATATATGTACCGAAGGGGAATTTTTAAGTTGATAACAATTTCGTCCCCCCATGGGATCGAAACCACCGTCCAGTGGACGGGACGAAATCAGGACAGCCAGTGACGCTATCCAATCGGCCAACAGAGACGCTATAAAGTTCATATCGATTCTGACCTTACAAATCACCCTCGATCTGATGCTTTCGTAATTAGAATCGATATGAAACCCCGTCTACCATGTTGGCCAATTCGAGCGTTTGACAGCGTAGCCTTTTGTTATGAATAATTATCACATCGAACCGTGATCCATTTATATATCAATTCAAGCTACAAATGTCCTTTAATATCTAAATTCACTTTACCTCCCAAATGATATATTTTCATATATGTACCGAAGGGAATTTTTAAGTTGATAACAAGTCGTCCCCCCATGGGATCGAACCACCGTCCAGGTGGACGGGGACGAAATCAGGACAGCCAGTGACGCTATCCATCGGCCAACAGAGACGCTATAAGTTCATATCGATTCTGACCTTACAAATCACCCTCGATCTGGATGCTTTCGTAATTAGAATCGATATGAACCCCGTCTACCATGTTGGCCAATTCGAGCGTTTTGACAGAACGTAGCCTTTTTGTTATGAATAATTATCACATCGAACGTGATCCATTTATTTATATATCAATTCAAGCTACAAATGTCCTTTAATATCTAAATTCACTTTACCTCCCAAATGATATATTTTCATATATGTACCGAAGGGGGGGGAATTTTTAAGTTGATAACAATTTCGTCCCCCCATGGGATCGAACCACCGTCCAGGTGACGGGGACGAAATCAGGACAGCCAGTGACGCTATCCAATCGGCCAACAGAGACGCTATAAGTTCATATCGATTCTGACCTTACAAATCACCCTCATCTGGATGCTTTCGTAATTAGAATCGATATGAAGCCCCGTCTACCATGTTGGCCAATTCGAGCGTTTGACAGAACGTAGCCTTTTGTTATGAATAATTATCACATCGAACCGTGATCCATTTATATATCAATTCAAGCTACAAATGTCCCTTTTTAATATCTAAATTCACTTTACCTCCCAAATGATATATTTTCATATAGGTACCCCGAAGGGGAATTTTTAAGTTGATAACAATTTCGTCCCCCCATGGGATCGAACCACGTCCAGGTGGACGGGGACGAAATTAGGGACAGCCAGTGACGCTATCCAATCGGCCCAACAGAGACGCTATAAGTTCATATCGATTCTGACCTTACAAATCACCCTCGATCTGGATGCTTTCGTAATTAGAAATCGATATGAAACCCGTCACCATGTTGCCAATTTCGAGCGTTTGACGAACGTAGCCTTTGTTATGAATAATTATCACATCGAACCGTGATCCATTTATATATCAATCAAGCTACAAATGTCCTTTAATATCTAAATTTCATTTTACCTCCCAAATGATATATTTTCATATATGTACCGAAGGGGAATTTTTAAGTTGATAACAATTTCGTCCCCCCATGGGATCGAACCACCGTCCAGGTGGACGGGGGACGAAATAGGACAGTGGACGCTATTCCAATCGCGCCAAAAGAGACGCTATAAAGTTCATATCGATTCTGACCTACAATCAAAAAAAAACCCCTCGATCGGATGCTTTCGTAATTAGAATCGATATAAACCCCGTCTACCATGTTTCCAATTCGAGCGTTGACAGAACGTAGCCTTTTGTTTAATAATTAATTTCACATGAAACCGTGATCCATTTAATATCAATTCAAGCTACAAATTTCCTTTAATATCTAAATTCACTTTACTCCCCAAATGATATATTTTCATAAGTAACGAAGGGGAATTTTTAAGTTGATAACAATTTCGTCATGGGATGAACCACCGTCCGGTGGACGGGGACGAAATCAGGACAGCCAGTGACGCTCATCCATCGGCCAAACAGAGACGCTATAAGTTATATCGATCGGACCTTACAAATCACCCTCGATTTGGAGCTTTTCCGTAATTAGAATCGATCTGAAAACCCCGTTCTACCATGTTGGCCAATTCGAAAGCGTTTTGACAGAATAGCCTTTTGTTATGAATAATTATCACATCGAACCGTGATCCATTTGTTATATATCAATTCAAAGCTACAAATGTCCTTTAATATCTAAATTCACTTTACCTCCAACCCAAATGATATATTTTCATATATGTTTACCGAAGGGGAATTTTTAAGTGATAACAATTTCGTCCCCCCATGGGATTCGAACCACGTCCAGGTGGACGGGGACGAAATCAGGACAGCCAGTGACGCTATCCCAATCGGCCAACAGAGACGCTATAAGTTCATATCGATTCTGACCTTACAAATCACCCTCGATCTGGATGCTTCGTAATTAGAATCGATATGAAACCCCGTCTACCATGTTGGCCAATTCGAGCGTTTGACAGAACGTAGCCTTTTGTTATGAATAATTATCACATCGAACCGTGATCCATTTATATATCAATTCAAGCTACAAATGTCCTTTAATATCTAAATTCACTTTACCTCCCAATGATATATTTTCATATATGTACCGAAGGGGAATTTTTAAGTTGATAACAATTTCGTCCCCCCATGGGATCGAACCACCGTCCAGGTGGACGGGGACGAAATCAGGACAGCCAGTGACGCTATCCAATTGATATATAAATGGATCACGGTTCGATGTGATAATTATTCATAACAAAAGGCTACGTTCTGTCAAACGCTCGAATTGGCCAACATGGTAGACGGGGTTTCATATCGATTCTAATTACGAAAGCAATCCAGATCGAGGGTGATTTGTAGGTCAGAATCGATATGAACTTATAGCGTCTCTGTTGGCCGATTGGATAGCGTCACTGGCTGTCCTGATTTCGTCCCCGTCCACCTGGACGGTGGTTCGATCCCATGGGGGACGACGAAATGAACTTATTCAATTTCGGTTACATTCCCCTTCGAAAAATATCATTTGGGATTAGTGAAAATATATTTAAAGGACATTTGGGTAGGCTGAAATTGATGTAATTTTAAATGGATCACGGTTCGATGTGATAATTATTCATTTAACAAAAGGCTACGTTCTTGTCAAACGCTCGAATTGGCCAACATGGTAGACGGGGTCAAATACGGATTCTAATTACGGAAAAGCATTCCAGATCGTGATTTGAAGGTCAGAATCGATGGAACTTTATAGGCGTCTCTGTTGGCGATTGGATAGCGTCCAAACTGCTGCCTGAATTGTCCCCGTCCAACCTGGACGGGGTTCGATTCATGGGGGACGCAAATTGTTTATCTTATTCCCCTTCGGTACATAATTATGAAAATAAATTCATTTGAAAGGTCAGTGAATTTAGATATTAAAGGCTTTTGTAGGGCTTGATTGATAATAAAATGGATCACGGAATTCGATGGGATAATTATTCATAACCAAAAGGCTACGTTCTATTCAACGCTCGAATTTGCCAACATGGTAGACGGGGTTTTCATATCGATTTCTAATTACGAAAGCCATCCGATTCGGATGATTTGTAAGTCATCGATATGAAAACTATAGCGTCTCTGTGGCCGTTGGATAGCGTCCCCACTGGCTGTCCACCTGGATTTCGTCCCCCGGTTCACCTGGACGGTGTTCGATCCCTGGGGGGACGAAAATTGTTATCAACTTAAAAACCAAATTTCCCCTTCGGTACATATATGAAAATATATCATTTGGGGGAGGTAAAGTGAATTTAGAATTAGATATTAAAGGACATTTGTAGCTTTGAATTGATATATAAATGGATCACGGTTCGATGTGATAATTATTCATAACAAAAGGCTACGTTCTGTCAAACGCTCGAATTGGCCAACATGGTAAGACGGTTTCATATCGATTCTAATTACGAAAAGCATCCAGATTCGAGGGTTGATTTGTAAGGTCAGAATCGATATGAACTTATAGCGTCTCTGTTGGCCGATTGGATAGGCGTCACTGGCTGTCCTGATTTCGTCCCCGTCCACCTGGACGGTGGTTCGATCCCATGGGGGGACGAAATTGTTATCAACCGCTTAAAAATTCCCCTTCGGTACATATATGAAAATATATCATTTGGGAGGTAAAGTGAATTTAGATATTAAAGGACATTTGTAGCTTGAATTGATATATAAATGGATCACGTTCGATGTGATAATTATTCATAACAAAAGGAAAGGCTACGTTCTGTCAAACGCTCGAATTGGCCAACATGGTAAGACGGGGTTTTCATATCGATTCTAATTACGATAAAGCATCCAGATCGAGGGTGATTTTTGTAAGGTCAGAATCGATATGAACTTATAGCGTCTCTTGTTGGCCGATGGATAGCGTCACTGGCTGTCCTGATTTCGTCCCCGTCCACCTGGACGGTGGTTCGATCCCATGGGGGACGAAATTGTTATCAAACTTAAAAATTCCCCTTCGGTACATATATGAAAATATATCATTTGGGAGGTAAAGTGAATTTAGATATTAAAGGACATTTGTAGCTTGAATTGATATATAAATGGATCACGGTTCGAATGTGGATAATTATTCATAAACAAAAGGCTACGTTTTCTGTCAAACGCTCGAATTGGCCAACATGGTAGACGGGGTTTCATATCGATTCTAATTACGAAAGCATCCAGATCGAGGGTGATTTTGTAAGGTCAGAAATCGATATGAACTTATAGCGTCTCTGTTGGCCTTACTGATTGGATAGCGTCCACTGGCGGTGTCTGACTTTCGTCCCCGTCACTGACGGTTGGTTCGATCCCATGGGGGGACGAAAATTAAATGTTATCAACATTCTAAAAATTCCCGCTCCGGTACATATATTGAAATATATCATTTGGGATTTCGTAAAGTGGATAGATTACAAAAAAAAAAAAAAAAAAAAAAAAAAAAAAAAAAAATTCCCCTTCAAACAGGACATTTGAAGTAGTAAATTGAATTATAAAAGGACATGTATTATTATATATATATATATATATATATATATATATATATATATATTTTATATATATTATGTATGAGGTCCTTTAATATCTAATTCGCTCTACCTCAGATTGAATATATTTTCATTTATGTTAACCGAAAGGGAATTTTTTAGTGATAAGACGAATTTCTTATCAAATAAAAAATGCCCCTTCGGTTATCATAAATGAAAATTTATTAATTCCAAGGTAGAGCGAATCGGAAATTAAAGGACATTTGTAGCTTAATGTGTCTATATGAATCACGGTGATGTGATGAAATTCACACACACACACATTATATATATATATATATATATATATATATATATATATATATATATATGTGTGTGTGTGTGTGTGTGTGTGTAATACTGTATTTGCTAATCTGTATATATGCACTCAATATATCGACACGGTGAAGCATTGGTTTTAGATATTCAGAAAAAATAAAAACCACTGAACATCTATCTCCTACCTACCACCGTGTGTATGAAACGTCTTGCGCATGCGCAATACTGTGACAACCATATGTAATAAGTACTATATTCTTCCACTGAATAACGTAGCACTTACTAAATTCTAACGATGTCAGCAAAGAATCAAAGTAAAAATTGTTTGCTCGCCTTAGGAAAAACCTAAAACTCATTACAATTCCTTTCTTCTTCTAAACCAAATAGTCCCATTTCGACTTGTCTGTCCGTACAGTGTATAATGCTTTATGAAACTCTCAGCCAAGGACCATGAAACTCTCAGCCACTGTATCGTTGGCTCAAGAAACGACGCGTAGAAAACGAGCCAAAGTAACACCCAGTTTTTTGTTAGCCTTGAATCCAGATGGGAAACTAATAAAGAGACACTGTACTTCCACGGTGGGATTCAAACCCACGTAGGGTAGTAAGAAAACGATGGTTACAGGTGCAAATACGGAGAACTTCACACACCAATAATAAATAAGCTTAAAAATAAAAAAATATTACGAATCTAATCAAGTTAAGAAGAGAAACTTTTGCTTTCGTCAGTTTCATGATTTTGATCAATTACATCAACAGACACCAAGCAAGAAAGGTTGCTTCCATTATCTGAGCGGATTAAAGCATTACTACCTGGCGCCTCTGATGTTCCTGTTTATGAGTATAATGCAAAATGAACTCCAAATGACAGGACACATTAGTGTTATCTATTTCATTTTGCTGCTGTCCATTTTCTCTAGAGTCTAAAGCGTTCTTTTTTCCGTAGTGAGGATTAAAAAGAGAAATTCGATGTAGACATTAAACAAGTTGGGTAGAAACGCCAAAAAATTCGGTCTAAACAAGAAAATTACGAGTTGAAAAAAAAAATCTTAATTCCGGAAATACAGAGAGCAAAAGAAAATTCACTACGTGGGCATTAACAGCATCAGTATGAAGGATGTCCCAAACCGGTCCATCCACCAGTTAATGACTTCTACTAATATTATATCTGCCAGACATGCAAAATGAGAGCAAGAGAGTTTGGGAACGACATGCAATTAATAAACATTCAATAACGGCCAGGGAAATATCTGCAAGACAAGCCGAAGACCACCGAAATGAAACCCAGGCAAACACAAAATCGGAGGAGAGAAAAATGATGATTTAAAAGACTCCTGATTCAACTCATGACGAAAAGGTTTTGGCATGTCAAGAGCCTTCCAAGATACGAGGACAATGGGGGTTGTGGGAGGGGGGGGGAGTGAAGGGGGTTCACTGTGATTCCTTGAGGACTTTGTTTAAGCAAAGCCCAGAAATGTCCTCCGGATGTTACAAACTATTTGGGTTGGTGAAGGTGTGCGCTATTGATGTGGTCAGACCTTTACTTACGGCTGTTCGTTGACATTTCTACTTATTTTCACTGATGAAAACATTAGAAAAATATTGTCATGAACACTCACATATGTAGTATAAACTTAAGTCTACCTTTCTTTAAAAAAAAAAAAAATAAAAAAAAAAAAAAAAATATCTTCGGCTGGAAAACCTTATAATCACAGCACACTGACAATAACCCTGAGAATTCACTTACAAAGAAATACACCCATACAGAGCATCTTTTTTAATAAAAAGGCCGATGGAAGGGGCAACTAGATACCATTTGTAGTCCAGGCATCATGGAGATAAAATAGGGAAAGAAAAAAAACAGAACAGCATCCTTGCAAGGGTGTACAGATCAAATTACGTCACGTACATAAGGACAGTACATACATATATATATATATATATATATATATATATATATATATATATATATTTATATATATATATATATATATATAATAAAAGGAGCCCATAAAAACACCAAAATATAGAGAAAAAAGTACTATATTTCAGAGACTGCTGTCTCCCTCTTCAGGTAGATGAATGAGAAAAGTTTACAGAAAAGGTGGTATTTATACCAAGAGGTCCATCCACAAACAAGCCAATTTAAGTCACCCCCGCTGATAATCTTCCTTTAATCTTCTTAAGTGTTGGTTGAATGAAGAATGAAGACGTTGTCGATCGTATCTGAAATCCATGCTCCTTTTGAGATGTTCATTACCTGCCTCTCTTTTATTAAGGCCGATTCCATCATTTGACTCTTGTACCGGCAGTTGCTGCTATAAATTACACGTGACAAATTCCAGTTTATTCTATGGTTATGTTCATTTTATGGTTGAAAATAGCCGAGTTCTGTTGTCCATACCTAACTGACCGTTTGTGTTGTATTAATCTCTGGGGCGGGAAGGGATTTACCTGTAAATCCGATGTAAGATTGGTCACAGTCCTGGCATGGGATTTCGTATACCCCAGAGTCCTTTGGAGATGTCTTTTGTTGGACGTTAATCAGGGATTTGGCTAAGGTGTTTGGGTAATGAACATCTCAAAAGGAGCATGGATTTCAGATACGATAGACAACGTCTTCATTCAACCAACACTTAAGAAGATTAAAGGAAGATTATCAGCGGGGGTGACTTAAATTGGCTTGTTTGTGGATGGACCTCTTGGTATAAAATACCACCTTTTCTGTAAACTTTTCTCATTCATCTACCTGAAGGGAGGACAGCAGTCTCTGAAATATAGTACTTTTTTCTCTATATTTTGGTGTTTTTATGGGCTCCTTTTATTAGATGGAATTCTGTTGTTACAGGAACATTTTTACCAGTCATATATATATATATATATATATATATATATATATATATATATATATATATATATATATATATATATATATATATATATACTACATATATATATATATATTATGTATATAAATGTATGTATACATGTAGGAAAAATATGCACGAGTGAATGTAAATAACAGGATTTATAAAACCAAGAAGTGTCCGTGCGGAAGTTCGTAAGTATATACGGCAGAATTGTAAATGACAGCGGTAGTGTTGAATTACTAAAACCCTCCTTTCCCATACATGCACAAAGTACTCTGTTATTCAATAGATGTGACTGGGTAGTGGTGGAAAAAATTTCTTTAAAAGTCACATTTCAAAATGAGCTGGCCATTTGCCAGCAAGGCACTTATAGCTGGTTCACTTAAGGTAGATTCTTGGATGAGCCCTATGCTTACGAGACGTTTGTTTGGCGGCCTCTAATTGGCTGGTACCGGGATGTAGGCTGCTCCCAGCCAATCAGCGCCCGCCAAACAAACGTCTCGTAGGCATAGGGCTCACCCAAGAATCTACCTTAAGTGAACCAGCTATAGTCGAATTGACGACAGCTTAAACAAAGTGAATCTGATGAAACTTACGACGCTTTAAACGTGCAAAACGTGATGAACTTCAAAGCAAAGTAAAACGTGTCATTTCTTTAATAACAATTCAAGAAAATGACACCAACTCCTACCTCCCCCCCCCTCCCACAAACCCCTCACCCCCTCCCCAAATAAACATGGATGTGGAACACCATCTTTTATCAGGTATGACAGCCAACTGAAATCTACATTCATCTAAAAAACCGATCCCGAAAATACAAAAATAAATAAATAAATAAATAAACTAGGATGAAAATCAAAACCAATTATCCCAAATCAGGACACGAATCAACTCAGGTACCATACAAGTATAAAGTCAGGATTGAAACCATTCTCAGAGGCGTTTAAGAATGGGGAAAAAAGTCAACGACTTCCATAATGCTTCTAAAATGATGAATGAGAGTACGAACGTGAAAAAAAGTGTATCTTAGTTTAACCAGACCACTGAGCTGATTAACAGCTCTCCTAGGCCTGGCCCGAAGGATTAAATATTTTTTACATGGCTAAGAACCAATTGGTTCCCTAGCAACGGAGCTTACAGCTTGCTGTGGGATCCAAACCACATTATATCGACAAATGAACTTCACCAGAAACAAAGTCTTCTGATTCCGCGTTGGCAGAGCGGGGAATCGAACTCAGGACTACCGAATCGGTAGGCGAGCACGTAAACCACTCGTCCAACGAGGAAACTAGCACGAAGGTGAAATATAATTAAAACCATACTATAAGCAATGCAGGTGTAATGAATAAGTGAAGACTTGAGATAACAAGCCCTTCAACCCCGCTCCAAAAACTAAAATATAAACACGCAAACGGGATTACTTAAGAAAATAAGGTAACAAATAATTCCTCCGGGTTCTAGCACGTACACGACAAACAACCACACACACACACACACACACACACACACACGCATATAAACGCACAAACACACAAGCAGGATATTTACCAAACAACCTAACCTGTAATCCCTCCGCGTTACAGATACGAAACAAACGAAGTGGAACACGCGCTATAGCACCACCTCCTTCGAGCTGAAGGACCTAGGAATGGGGGTCGATACGAGGGTCTCCCAAAATAAACAATGAAGGACAAAGGCTACGATCTATCATATCAGTTTGCACTTCCCGCAGTTCGGCGGTCAAATGCATCAGGATTCAGGAGTTTAAGCCGGCGGCCACACACGTTCAGTTTCAACTGACAGTTATAACTGAACATTTGTGACTGTCAGCTAAAAGTGCAAGTGTGTGTGGACTATGCAGTTACAAATGTTCAGTTATAACTGTCAGTTGAAACTGCACGTGGTGGCTTAGAGCCTTTTGAAAACTTTCTTGTAGAGCGAGTCTACTTAATAGGTTAAAATGTATCCTAAAACTATTCTTGTTGCTAATAATCATAGTAGTAGTTACGACCGAGGTGTTGTGAAACGTTACAGCTTTTAAAAACTCACTATACGGTGATAGTATAGTAGTTATGACTGAGGTGTACGGTCGTTAAAAGAACTTGTTGTGATTCGACTTTATAGGTAAGAACGCATACTAAAACTATTATTGTTGGTACTATTAACAATAGTAGTAGCTATGAATGGTGATACAGCCTTAATTTTAAAAAAAAAAAAAACTGCTTGTACTTTGATTCGACTACATATAGGTAAACACGCAAAAAATAATATGTCTTCTCTCATTATTGATAACAGCAATTATGGCTGAAATATTACGGTCTTGGAAAGTTAACTTATACTGCAATTCTACTGTATAGGTAAAACATAATTAATAAACATATTACTCTTACTATTATTACTGATAGCAGTAGCAATAGTTCCAAGCTGGACGAGTCGGTTGCACACTTGCCTACCAATCTGGTAGCCCGAGTTCGCTCATAGCTGCCGCCAGTGCGGAATCAGAGGAATATATTTGTGTTGATTAGAAATTCATTTCTCTATATAATGTGGTTCGGATCTCACAATAAGCTGTAGGTCCCGTTGCTAAGTAACCAATCGGTTCCTAGCCACGTTAATAAAAATCTAATTCTTCGGGCCAGCCCTAGCTAGGTTACACCAAGATATACTTAACATAGTAGTGGCAATACAGGTAAAGTCCAGTTGATACGTCAACAATGACGATAATATAAGAGTGAGCCTAGGGCCGTACCAAAGTTCTAAATCCCACATATACATACACAGGGACCAGCGGTAAGCAAAGCTGGCCAGGGCTGGACGAAGCAATCACTTCAATGAGAATAGAACAGATTTTAGAGTTTAGGCCAAAGGGCAACTGCTGGGACCTAAAAGGTCATTCAATGATGAAACGGGAATAGACAGAAAGCTTGAAATGTGTAACCGGAGGTAACCCTCGCAGTTGCACTATGAAACATTGATAGGAGAGGGTGGAAAGTAAGATGGAAGTGAATATGAACGGAGGGACAATAAAAGGAATGAAAGGGGTTGCAGCTACGGGTAAAAGAGACGCTGCAAAGACCCTTAAGAAATGCCGACAGTAAACCACGTGATGTGCACTGATGGCGCTACCCACCTACAGAAATCATTGCAATAAGGGAAAAATATGAGTGTAAACTTAGGTTAATTACATAAATAGTTACCAAAGCTACACCAACTGGATCAATAATGGCACTGTATCAAAGTACATTCACACTATAATAAAAACAAGTCAAGCACAAGTATGTAACTCATTGCACATACATTACAAAACAGGTTGAATGCAAGTTAATGATTTATTTGTAGTCCTAACCAGCGCTTCATAATTAGTACGTTTTCCACTTAGGGTCACTGACTTGTTTTCAACCTGTAGATGGGTGCAGTTACCGACGTGCGACTGTGACATGGATTCCTGTAGTGTGGATGCATCCTTACCATAAATTCAAATAAATCTAGAGACAGAAAAATCAACAATGGATAGGATTGGCCTTGATCAACAGCAATCACAGTTTTGTGTGCAAATAAATGCACAAAAGACAAGACCACTTCGTAACCATCTAGATCCATATGTTCTCAGAGCTCAAGAGCTACGGACAGCCAAAGTACTCTAAAGATTGGAAATCAAGTGTATTATTAACCAGATAGCAAGTTTTTGAGTAAGACTGAGAGAGTGGAAAGCCAAGTACCTGAGGGCTACATGATGACAGGACTAGGCTGACAAAACAGAAAGGCCTAAAGGATGCTGTAGACTTTGCTTCACCAACAAGTGTGGAGGAAGCTTTTCAAGTTAGTCAGCTCTGAGAATAGATTGGTATTTAATGAACTGAAGCAACTCTGTAAGTTTAGAGCGTCACTTTGGATGTATAGCCTCTAAAGGGTTCCTTATGTGAATCTGCTCAGTGAATATTTTGCTATTCAATGATGCAACTCATTAAGATCTGAGTGTCAATCTGGATGTATAGCCTCTGAAAGGTTTCATATGTTAATCAGCTCAGAGAATAGTTTGCTATTCATTAATGCTCTACTCATCTTCAGAAAACACCAATTTGCATGTACTGCCTCTAGGATGTTACGTATGTAAATCAGCTCGGTGAATAGTTTTGAGATTATATGCTTGAAATTTTTTAAAGTCAGTGCTTGTCAATTAACCTCAAAAACCAATTCAGACCAGCGTGCTCACTAATCCATGCCGTTGCAGTTTCTTTTAATACCGTAATGATCTGAACACACTTGTGGTCTAGACTGCATAAGAACACTTAATGATGTCTGGTCATTTCTGACCAATTAATTCCAGAGAGGATGATTTATCTGTGACTCAAAATATGTTGGTGGTTTATAGTGCCCTCTTGGTAAGTGTAGCCCACAATCTGAAGCAACTGTAACCCCCCTTTAAATAAAGATTCTGTGTCCAAATGACCTTGTGGGTCTGAGGGTGTCAAAAATGCGAACGTTTACACCAGACACAAAGACATATCATGGACCAGAAAAGCTCACCTGCTTTCAGCACAGATGAGCTACACACACACACACACACACACACACTTCCAACTTAACAGTCTGTATTTGTGATTACGAAAACTGATAGGACAAAACCCGTAAGAGTTAAACGACGGAAAAGCAAGTCAAGATTACTTCCTGACTTGTGATTTTTTTTTTCCAACTGAAGCCTTCAATATCCCATATAATATACTCCCCTGTAGGCAACGTTAATGGAAAACTAACTAGCAATGTTCATCCAGTAACCTGGACAGGGTCATGATCGATGACCGTCATATCAACCCATCTCTTGAAAATAGTTGGGCCAAATGTTAGAGAAGAGAAAGTATAATCCAAATTCAGTAATAACTGCACAAGTTGTATCATTCCTCAACGTATAGGTGCACTGATGCTCTAGGGAAGCTGTTCTAGAGCTGCATGGCTAACTAGAGAAAGACTTGTTGACATTGCGGTATATAATCAAATTTGAGTTTATTTTTCCAATCCATCTCCACTAACCCAACCCCAAAATAACTTGGAAATATCTAACGTTATAGTGAGGTAATCATTAAGAATTTCGACTTCAGGCCTATTTCCAAAGTGATGTTAGTTTAGCAAAAAGTTGATTCCCTCTTTAAAAGGTTTTTATTAGTTATAATCATTCCCTCTTTCAAAGGTTTTTATTAATAATAATCATTCCCTCTTTCAAAGGTTTTTATTAGTTATAATCATTCCCTCTTTCAAAGGTTTTTATTAATAATAATCATTCCCTCTTTCAAAAGTTTTTATTAGTTATAATATCTCCCCCTTTAAAAGGTTGTTATAAGCTATAACCCAACTCAAAAATCCGCCACACAAATAAATGGGGAATTTGCAAAGAATATGAAAAAACAAATATTCTCCAATATCCTTTAGACATTCAATTATGTAAACTGAGCCAAAACACACACGCACAAGAGCAAGTACGTGCACACACACACACACACACACACAAACACACACACAAGAAATAACTCTTTAGAAGAAGACATCCAAATTATCTCGGGACAGCAAATGAAAGGAGAAACGCTGGAAATTAATTATTATATATATCAATAAAGTACCAAGGTGTCGTGAGAGAGGAGGCAAGATGGTCTGGTTCAGTGATGCCAACCCCTCTAACTCTATACGCCCCCTACAGGAGACGAGAAATTACCCTACATAACTGAAAATGACCCAATATTCTGCAGCTATGATAATTAACAAATCTTTAGATTGTGTTTATATGAAATATCATATATCATGAATACTAATAAGCATATTGATCTTAAACTACCTTGTTACAATTACCCTACACTTGAAAATATTGTCCTGCTGTCTAAGATTTTGCCCATATTACCCTACGCGTAGGGCAATTACCCTACAGTTGGCAACACTGGTCTGGTCTAAACATGTAGAGAAAGCCAACGAAGATACATTAGCTGTTTTTATATATCAAGTTATTGACGAGTAAGAATGTTTATACTGGAAAGGGTAAACGTACATTATTATATTGAATTAAATCATTCAAACATGAAGAGTTTTCTCCGGATCTTATGCATATTACAACAGTAATCGTTACTTAAGGAAATTCATTCCAATATCTTTGTGCATGCATGCTAGCAAGATAAGCTGAAGTAATTACAATAATTACAGTTAAGGTTAAATGTACCAGTATTATATTACTAAAATATGCAGACGCAGACATCTGCAGTAGGCCATTTTTAACCTATAGACACATACTCTCTTAATCGTTTTTCTTATACAAAGGAAAGTCAAGACGAACTAAAGAAAATAAACGAAAAAGAAGGCTACATGATATTCAACCCTCAACCAAAGGGAGGAAATTGTCAATGAACTTACTATTCTAAGTAATTACATCTCTAACCTTTCAGTGGACGAAGAAGATGGGGATCAGAGAAAAACAAAAGCTAGACGGTTTTTTTTTATAATTATTTGACTCCGTAAATAGTAACTTGGTTATGTAGCCTAACAAAGCGATTATTAGGCTACATATTAAATTCTTGCTGGTAATAAGTAAAAACCTAACCTTATTCGGCAGGAATAGATTATACCAGGGATACTAACCCAAGCTTTATTTAGAAAACTTGCTTAGGTTAGTAAAGCAATAATAAATAAGAGTTAAGTCAAAAACTAACTTTAATAGTATTGGGTGTTGTTACAATTAAAATTAAAACCTAAACATAACCAATACATTAGGGATAAGTTTAAGTAATATGGAAATAAACAAGGCTTCAAAAGTAATTCAAGTTTTTTTTTCTTACGCGCCTAAGGGGACGAATATCAACAACAATCGCAAGGTTCGTATTCCGAGACACGTATGAGACGAAAATGGCCAATATGTACGATATGGCCGTGTAAGAACCAACGGTACGCATTGCAGCAGATTACAAAGCAACGCCTCGAATCCCCAGTAACGGGATCTTCCCTAGATAGTGAACCCCCCTACCCCCCCCACAAAGGATTTACCCCGGTACGTATCCGCCATCGCGGCATCTTTAGTACAAGGAATACCCTAAAAACGTAAACAAAAGACTGTGCATATCATAAAGATAATGCCCCTTAAGTAATATTAGTCCTATACTCTGTTTTTTTCCATCTGTCCATCCGCCTGTGGTGGTTTTGTATGGTAACACTGAGTCCGGGGCCTTAAATAGTTACGCTATGTGTAAGTTTTAGGTAAATAAAAGGATATCTGGGCGTACATTTGCAACTATAAAGTGTTTTAATAATTTACTGTATGCGAAGTACACCGTTAATATTCGAAATAGGATACTATTATTATTGTTGAATGTAAGCTGAATGTAACTTATCTAAAGCCCGGGACGCAGTGTTACCATACAAAAACACCGCAGGCGGATGGACAGATGGAAAAAAAAAAAACAGAGTATAGGTAACGACCACTCCAAAACCCTAGGGTTACTATCTAGGAAAGTTCCCAGTAATGTGAACACGAGAAAATGAGGCACATGAATTATGAAAGACCTCGAGAACCAAAGAAGCCAAATCTTTGAAATCTACTCGAGCAAACTGATGTTGTCACAGACACTCCTCGGATGAAACGACAGAAACAAATGTGCCTCCTAAAAAAAGGCAAACCTCTTTCATTAACTTGCGTTCTATACGGTCACGCCAGGGGAAGCCGTTGCCATGGCAACGGGACACACCTCTCACGTGGACCAGTTGCTGGCTACTTTTGCCTCGTAAGTAAGAAGTAAAGCAAACAATGAGGGAATTGCATGGCCTAATTACCGGCGCTGTTCGGGGTTTCGTATTTTTATCCGCTACACTTCGTCAGGTTTAATCGGCATTATCATTCATAAAACAGGAGAGTATTTATTGCGTTGAAACAGTCTATTTCATCACGAAGAATTTTATTCATATATAATAGATCTCGTCGGTATGAACTAACAAACACACCCCTCCCCCTCCCCCTCAAATGAGCATCGACCAGAGGGCATGGAGTCAACGTTCAAAAGAGCTAATAAATTATACAAATAAGCAACCAAGTCGCAGATGACGAATAACAAATAAAAACAATTGTGATTTGCAAGGACACCACTGAAACAACTCACGATCGCGATGCGTGAAGGTGTCAAAACGGAATTCGCCGAGCCGTAGGCCAGTCGCCGTCAGAAGTGACCTCAGAAGGTCACAACGGGGTCACGTCGTCGTGCCTAAAAGAAGTCCACACGATGAAGGCATCGCTCGTCGCCTCTGGACTGGAATCTCTCCTGACGAAGAGTTCCTGCTGCTACGACAACTGGATGAATGCTGCCTCCGTCACCTGCCTGCTGCTGCTGCTGCTGTGAGCCTTCCCCCTCCTATCCCACCAGCTCTATATCCCCTTCCATGTTGTTGTCCCTTCACCCCACCATTAAACATTGCCTGGCCGATGGAAAGGAGTGGTTGGCGGGGGGGGGGGGGGGGGGGGGGGGGGGGGGGGGGGGGGGGGGAAAACTGCTCCCTGCAACAGTATTCCTTATGTTCTCTCTACCTACTCTTCTCCCTTCCCTTTCATCTTGTCCTGTTTCCTCCCCTCTTATTGACAACTCTCTCTCTCTCTCTCTCTCTCTCTCTCTCTCTCTCCTTAATCCCTTAATCTGGTGTCCTAGCCTTGTACGTCGCGTCCGCCACACCATCATCACATCACATCCATCAATGCGCACTCAGTCATGAACACCAAATTAATCTCGACCCTCGCAGCAGCAGAAGCAGCAGTCAGTCACTCATCACTTTCCACGAATTCCCATTAATCCGATTATGCCTTTCATGCCTGCCATTATTTTCGTTACGGATCTATTTGGGAGTTACCTTTCATTCCGTCCTAAAGCAACAATTGGCTCCAGTCCCTCCATTTCATTAAAGGAAGGACTTTCTTCTTCTTCTTCTTCTTCTTTGCGCGATTTCCAAAGCAACGAATGACTTTGGATTCTTCACTACATTTCTATGGCAACAAACCCGTAACTCATTCTTAAACAGCTGTGTCTGAGGCAACAGATGCTTCCAACTCGTCCCCTCTCATCTAAAGTTACAACCGTCTCAAATTCATCACCTTATCTCATGCAACAAAAACTGTTGCTAATCAGTCACGTCATCTCGTTAGACCTGAGGGAACAACCGTCTACAACCGGTCATCGCGTCTTCTAGAACAGTAGAGCACCAACCGTCTACAACTCGTCCTTCTCATTCTAAAGCAACAGGCTCCAACTCATCCTCCTAGGTCCTTAGTCGAGCAAAAACTGTTCAAAACTACTCCCTATATTCCCAAAAAGCAACACCTGTCCCTAACTAAGCCCTCTATCACCCAAAAAAGCAACACCTGTCCCTAACTAATCCCCCTATCCCCAAAAAGCAACACCTGTCCCTAACTAAGCCCTCTATCCCCAAAAAGCAACACCTGTCCCTAACTAAGCCCTCTATCCCCAAAAAGCAACACCTGTCCCTAACTAAACCCTCTATCCCCAAAAAGCAACACCTGTCCCTAACTAATCCCCCTACCCCTCAAGAAGCAACAATTGTCCCTAATTAATCCTTCTATCCCCATAAGCAACAACTGTCCCTAATTAATCCCTCTATCCCCATAAGCAACAACTGTCCCTAATCAATCCCTCTACCCCCAAGATGCAACCATTGTCCCTAACTAATCCCCCTATCCCCAAAAAGCAAAAACTATCCCCAAAAGGTAACACCTGTCCCTAACGCATCCCTCTATCCCCAAAAAGCAACAATTGTCCCTATCTAATCCCCTTTTCCCCAGAAGGCAACAAACGTGTCTAACTCATCCACCTATTTCTTAAAGCAACAGCTATCCCCAACTAGTCCCCCTACCCCCCAAAAGAGCAACAACCGTCTCCAACACGTTCCCTCATCTCCTAAACCCCTAGAGCAACGAATGTCTCCAATTCATCTCCCTTATCTAAAGCAACAACCGTCTCCAACTCATACCCAACTCTCCTAATGCAACCACTGTCTCCAACTAGTCAACACACACACCCCGCCCAAACATTCCCAACACCAATAACTGACTCCAAATCACAGAACTGCAGTCTCCAAGAGCAAAACTGTCGGCAGCTAGTCCCATCGTCCCCCCCCAAAACCAACAACTGCTGCAACTCTTCACCTCATCCCTCAAATAAACAAATGTCTCCAATTCAGTACCCTTAGCTTAAGCAACAGCTGCCTCCACCTCGTCCCCTAACCTTCTATCACAAAAGCTGCCTAACTCCACGACTCAGCTCCTAAATGCAACAACTGTTTTCACTTCAAGTACACCACTACTAAAGCAACAACTGTCTCCAATTCAGTACTCTTAGCTAAAGCAACAACTGTCCCCCCCCCCCCTCTCCCAAGGCAAAAACTACTCAACTCCCCCACTCAGCTCCTAATGCAACAATACATCTACACTCCCTGTACACCAGTACAAAAGCAACAACTGTCAAACCAGATTACTCTTAGGAATACCAAAAGCAACAACTGACTTTCTCCTTACCGCCAATCCTTACCCAAAAGCCCCCTTCCCTCCCTCCTTCAGTCCCCCCCTCCTTCGTCCAAGACGACGACAGCTCGCCATTCCCCCCTCTTAACAGCATGCCACCAACTTACTCGCGTGATGCAATTTGATTGGGTGGCCGGTAGGGCCACCAGATCCCAGGGGGCACTAACCTTGGGAGTCCTTAAGGAATGACTAGACTCATACAGGATGAGGGGGGGGGGATGTAGGGGGTTGCAAAGGTAAGGACATGCAGGGAGGAACCCCACCCCCTTGAAATGACCCATCCTCTCCAGAGCAATCTCGCCCTCAATTACTTTTTGGCAATCCCAAACAATCTCTCATATGACAAGAAGTCAATATAGGGGACAAATTTACATTATCCTCTCTCTCTCTCTCTCTCTCTCTCTCTCTCTCTCTCTCTCTCTCTCTCTCTCTCTCTTTTTAGATTCTTAACAACCACTTAAAAATAAACAGGATATTGATGTTTCAGTATGAAGAGCGAATGTCTTTTATCGACTAGTGAAAAGCAGAGTCTTTTATCGGTCTAGTGACAAGTCGAGTCTTTTATCAGTTTAGTGACAAGCCAAGTCTTTTATCGGTCTAGAGATAAGCAAGGTCTTTTATCGGTCTAATGACAAACAGTCTTTTACCAGTCTAGTGACAAGTCGAGTCTTTTATCGGTTTAGTGAAAAGTCGCGTCTTTTATCGGTATAGTGACAAGTCGAGTCTTTTATCGGTTTAGTGACAAGTCGAGTCTTTTATCGGTCTAGTGAAAAGTCGAGTCTTTTATCGGTTTAGTGAAAAGTCGCGTCTTTTATCGGTCTAGTGAAAAGTCGAGTCTTTTATCGGTCTAGAGATACGCCGACATCTACTGAGCTCTATTACTACAGGTGTTCTGTATTACAACATGATCAGTGAGGGAGAATCGTCTGCACTTGAAGAAGAAGAAGAAGAAGAAGAAGAAGAAGAAGGAGCAAACGTCCACGCGGGCTGGAAGCCGCTACGACTGAAAACTCTCCTCTTCTTCTCCCCCGCGAAGAAGAGATAATTCATAGCTCCGTTCGATGGCGGCGATTCACAAATCACCAGACCCAGACCACCTCCCAGTTTTACCCTGAAGGCCACAACACAGCCGTGGTGGGGCGCGGCGTGCAGGCGAGCCGAGAGTCGTCGGCTTTCGCATGCGTATTTCTTAATTAGCCCAGGGGCAGTCAAAACAATTAACCTTAATGGCCGGGCATCCCGAAGGCTGTGATTACCCGCGGGTGAACAATGACTGCGGTGTATGGATAACGTACACCCCCCCCCCCCCCCCATCCACAACTTGATGGGATGGGGGTTTCTCCCATGTCGTCGCCGAGCGTTCGTGAGGCTACATTCTACAGCAACACGACGTCGATCTACCCCATTCGTCTTAGCCATTTTTTCCTTACGAAAATCATGTAATTCACTTAATCATAGCTTTGCAGCACGCGTGCGCGGGTTAATCCGTATAAATGCACGTTACAGACATGTACGTATCAGCTAATTCGATGCGATGATCCGCTAAGTTGCTAAATGACCCAAGGATGATTTATGGCTTTGGCAGTTAATGCTGAAATTCTCACCTATAATTAACGGCAGCAATGAATAGCGATAACACAACACCAGCAACGCAGAATGAAGAACGGAAAGTCTTCATAGCAGCTAAGAATAACAAAATGAAATAAAAAAAAATCGCTACAATATTAGTCTATCTCGCTGCAATTCTGCTTGGGCAATATGCTAGTCTGTGTAAAATATGTAGAACCACACCTATAACCACCAAATTAGAACAGCGACAGTAATAAATAATACAAAGTAGAGCAAAAGAACGTCTGAATAACAAGACAAAAATAAGAAAATACACTCTCGAATTCGATACAAAAATAACCACTAGACTTAGAGCCCAGCGCATGACACACGCCTTACAAATCCCTCGGTAACTGTATAGCTTCCCAGGAACATGCTTTGTGCTCTGTCAACACGCCAGCTAAACACTTTCACTCTTTGTTTTGCTGGCTGTGCCTTTTTCAGTACTACTGAGCAGGGTTGCCGCGAAGTCCGCACGTCACCGAGAAACTAGCTAGCTCCGCACCGAGAGGTGTAGTGTTAATTGCCAAGCAATTGTATGTTGCTACACTAACTAGACGAAATAGTCATCCTGGTTATATTATATTAACCGTATCTTTTCCAGTATATGAGTTGGGTTAACTAAATAAATCTTTTTTGAGTTAGATTTTCCCCTTAACGAAATTCAGGTTCTTCATATATTTTGAAACATTACGTAACTTTAATGATAGTAAAATTTAGAATCGGACGAGATACGCGAACAATGTTCAGTCTTGAAGCTGGTTTATTACATTCGATATATATAATATATTATATATATATATATATATATATATATATATTATATATATATATTATATATATATATATATATATATATATATATATATATATAGATATATATTATATATATATATATATATATATTATATAATAGATATATATATATATATATATTTGTATGTCTGTGTGTGTGATTACTGTTTTATATTTATGATTGTTGTATATGATTTGATGCGTAAATTAGGCTACAAAGTGAACAAGGGCAAGTAAATTTATTCATAAAGTTTTCAGCACAAAAGTGTGAAGTACAAAAAAACTGCACTAAAATGTATTTCTTTACTAAAAACGGTCGGTTTTGCATTCATTTCTTTGCGTTCCCCACAGAGAAGTTGACAATTGCTCCATAAATCCTTCGATATTCATAAGTAGTTTATTCTTTCTTTTCTTTTTTAAGCCACATTTGTCACTTTAGGTAATATGCTGTATGTTAAATCAAAAGTTTGCTGAAGTATTAATGATAATAAACAACCTAATATATAACATAGGTCTAGGCTTAAAATCAATGCCATAAACATTGTAAACTGACAAAAACGATATAAAACATGTAGGTCTATATGCCACCTTCTATGATCCGGATATTTTGAAATGAGATATTTCCCCAAGAGAATGGACAGCATATTATGCATGATTTATGGTATACATGTGCCAATCCTAAGCCAAACGAATGCCCTATCCAGGGCTGTGAGTTTCAAAAAATTGGAAAAGAGCACATCATAATTGGTCCTTTTTTTATCAATAAGCTACATTAATGTAAAGAAAATCCACGATTATAATACACCACTTTCTAGCATACTGATATCGAAACTTATTCGGTTATAATCAGTTGAATCTCTTCAACTAATGAAATTGCCTAATACATATTTGCAGTTTGTTTTAAATCAAAAAAACAAAACTCGTTACACATGACTAAATTTACATTAATTTAAGTCAGTCTTCACCCTAAGATTTCACAAATTAACCAAATTTTACTAACCTATATATATAATTACAAAGGCAAATTGAAGATTGCTGGACCTAAAGAATGAATGCATTGGGTTACGTCATCTACTGTTGACAAAATCGGTTCTTAATTAAAAATCGTATATGATCGTATCTGATATTGGCTCACGAACACTCGAGACTAGTGAAAATGGTTAATTTTTAAAAAATATTAGTATTCTTAAAAATATTATATAATTTAAATAATTTTTTATTAATGAAAAAATTTTTTAAAAGCATATATACTATGCGGACCTACAGCGCCGCATACGTGAGGAGTGCAGACCTCAGCTCTGCATTCAATGCCTCCCCCTCGAATCCTCTCCGCACTTTTGGTCATTTCTCCGCGCTTTGGCAACACTGGTACTGAGATAGAATCGAATACGAGGAGAGGTTAAATATTAATATTTTTTCCACAAGGGTTCTCCTAAAAGAATGATACGAATGGGACTATGAGTGTTCACGTGGGTTATCCTAAAAGAATGATGGTGATGGGACTATGAGAGCTCATCTAAAAGAATGATAGGATGGCAGACAGGCGTACACGTTTACTTTTACAACAATGGCTATTCTAAAAACAGTAAACGAAGTTTATAACCTGACCGTTACAAGAATAATATACAGTAATTATGAGCAAGAAATAAACTCATAAAATATCGTTTGTTTGTTTGTATGGTGTTTTTACGTTGCATGGAACCAGTGGTTATTCAGCAACGGGACCAACGGCTTTACGTGACTTCCGAACCAAGTCGAGAGTGAACTTCCATCATCAGAAATATACATCTCTCATATCTCAAAGGAATGCCCGAAAATCGAACACGCGGCTACCGAGGTTGCGCGCCAACACCATACCGACCGTGCCACTGAGGCGCTGATTTTGGCGAAATGAAACTACAGGAACATAATATCAAACATTGCGAGTTAATGCATATATAATTCATAAAAAAACGGACTACTATAATCCCGATAATTCTATCTATTTTGTAAGAAATAAAGGAATGAAAGATTAGTCCACCTCTACACGCAAAAGACAAATGTAGTATCTGTACGATCCATGAGTTACGATACGTAACGCACAATCTTTCCCTTTGTTTTAGATCACGAAAGAAGGAAAAACGAAATAAATCAAGACAGAAAGATAACGACAGGAAAAACCAAGAAGGGTTCGCAAACTAGCCATTAGAGAAATTCAGGGAAAGAGCCCCCCCCTGTCTGGCTCTGTTTACGGGGGATTTGAATTCTCGGAAAAGACAACGTTGGGGGGGGGGGGGGGGGGCAAACATTGCCATTAGGAAGAGCGATCTGCTGGCTCGTGCAACAGTGCCACCACCACTACTCCATTCCTTTCACGAAGTCGGGCACGAAATTTCGATCTGATTGAGAGGTGACGCTGATGTCCTATGTCTTGTCGCTCCAAATTTAATCAGGGGTAATTCATAGTATAGCTACGCATGCTTTCCAGATTATTAATCAATCGTGGCCATACGTAAACACACACACACACACACACACGATCTTTCATAGCTATAGCAGATTCACATCAACCGTGCTTTTGATGTCTAGGCCCGTCCCTTACGACGCTCCTGATTGGCTGATGATAAGCCAATGACAAAGCTGGAAACTCTCAGTCTCTCTCGAGGATTCACATAGGCAGGATGTATGTTCCACCTCTCCTGAAAGACGTACGTCTTTCAGGAGAGGTGGAACATAGATCCTACCCAAGTGAACTCTCGAGAAACTTGAGAGTTTCCAGCCCTGTCACTGGCTTATCAATAGCCAATCAGGAGCGTCGTAAGGGACTGGCCTAGACATCAAATGCACGGTTGATGTGAATCTACTGTAGTTGCCAACAAGGGTTTTTTTTTAACCCGTATACGTATCCACCTTTGCACAGGCGTGTATAGTACAACCCCGTTGGGGATGACCGTAAAATCATAAACAAAAGACTGTAAATACTATGAATGATAATGAACGCCCCATGAAATATTTAGCCCTAGATAACGAGGCCCCTCCCCCCAACACACAAGAACCCTTGAGGGTAACTATCTAGATAGTGACGTACAAAAAAAACAAAACATTTAGGTCGACAATGGACTCCAACGCTATAGCAGACCAATGTTCTAGTTTTCCTTAGAGGGAAAAATATTTTTTTAAACCATCTTGCTGATTCCAAGTCCGGATAAAAGTGCAGGGTTAAGGGCAGTGATATGACTCCTGCAGAGAGAGAGAGAGAGAGAGAGAGAGAGAGAGAGAGAGAGAGAGAGAGAGAGAGAGAGAGAGAGTGGCAAAATAAAGGCAGAGGTCCAGTGGACGAGGCAGCAATCACTGATGATGTGTACAACTCCGTATCGCCAGAAACCGTTAATCACTTTATTATTCTCTACCCCTGTTTATTCTAACGTCTTTCTTTCCATGCTTTATTCCCGTCCCTTATACTTCATGTTCTTCGTTAGGCAAAGTGTTTATCTTGCTAGAAGCTGCACGTAATATAATAAAATAAAAAAAGGTTGTGAATCACTAACTGATATTTAAAATAAAAAGTAAAACTTGCCTCACATAGTTAATTAACCCAGGAAATGTGACAAAAAATTTAAAAATCATTTAAATTTATGATAAAACAATGGAAGACGATTGGCATGCGAGGAAAATTGACCAAAAATTAAGTAAATTGGGTACAAGCAGAAAAAATACAGACTCAAACATTCTTAATTCGCTGGGTTGGAGCGAATACCGATTCTCAGTGTTGACAATCGTCTCGGTTTTATGCTGAAATATGGGTGTGATATATAGCCGTGAGTTTTGAAGTGACATTTAAAAAAATTTACTTCACATACAAATGTCATCATTTTCGACATGCGCTGCCAAACATCATTTTCCCCGACACGTGGTCGGCTTAGCGGCATTTAGTTCAGTGGAAAAAATCAAGTAAATGAACCCAGGCAAAATCACAAACAAGAGATTATTAACGTTAAAGGGGAAGATTTAAATGTCATAACACCTGGCCACACCCTGGCGATCTTAGAATGTTTGACAGTCCACACTCTAAAGACGGGAAGAGCAATAAACCTCGCGTGGCTCCGTCTCTCCGCCTATGCAGACTGTGTCCAGTAAAAACTGCAATAAACCAGTAACCGTTTAGGTCGAATGATCCTCCCCAGTTGACCTAAACCGTAACAACGAGGACAAGTGCATTCACAATTAAACCAGTAACCATTCCAGACTCGCTACATAACAGAGAGTGAAAGTAAAATCTTACGTCGTAAGCCTCATCGATTTGAATGTTTATTTCAGACAAAACGACATGCAAGAAAAAAAATAAACATAAATGCACTTTGGCAACTTGCAACTGTTTTAAAAGCCTGGTATAGCCAATGGGACAGTTAGCTCAATGCCCTTGCGGTACCCACACGCCCGACGAATACGAGGAAAGATAGGGGATGGATGATTACAAAATAGCAAACAAAACCTCTAGTTCCTATATGAACTGACAGCACAGTGAAAGCTGCTGACCAGAATAAAAAAACAATGTCAGTGTAATTTGAAATTCCAAGTTTTACGACATTTAAAGTCATAATCTGCAAAAGACTAGATCAAGGGGAAGTGAAGAGACAAGCATTTCATCTGGTGTCAAAGCAAAACTTTCGAAAATCGTTATGGACTGGAAAAATGCACGGCATTAAATCTCCAAAGGAATCACAAACGAAAGAGCAGTCGCTGAAGCTGATGGAGATATTTGAAGCAAAGAGGCTATGGAACTTGAAAATACAATGGAACCGAATGTAGAACTTAGGCCAAAGACCAAGCACTGGGACCTATGAGGTCATTCTACGGAGGTAGAGTTAAAAGAATGAAAGGGGTTGCGGCTAGGGGCCGAAGGCACGCTACAATGCCCACAGTGCATCACATAAGGTGCACTGACGGCACTAACCACCTGCAGGGATGACACTTTAGCTACAAGAAGGAGAGTAGTGGAATGGAAAGGTCAAATTACGTCCGAAGCTGTATTTGACCTGTAGGGAGAGAGGAACCAGGTGGAAACTGACCCACTGAAGAGGAAGGAACCGGATTAAGTATAAAAAGGGGTGGGGCTTCTGAAAGGGGAGACTCTGGAAAGAATGGAGGGGGAGACAACAAGTTAAGAGAGACTGAATGAATAAATGCAAGCCAGGACTGTGGAACATTCTCCATGAGGATGCGCAATTGGAAATAATTTGCCATTTTTTTTAATACTGAAATTTAATTCGAAATCTGATTTATTATAGATTTGTGTTTATATATATATATGTATATATATGTGTGTGTTGTTGTGGTGGTGTGTGTTGTGTTGTGGTATATATATATATATAATATATGCGTGTGTGTGTGTGTGTGTGTGTTATGTGTGTGTATGTATAAAAACATGCAAACATATAAATCTATATAACAAACGAGAACTTCAATGAAATTTTCAGTATTAAAAAAAAATTGGCAACTTGAAATTTTTAACCTTTTAGGTACAATTTATATATTATACAAGGAATTCACTATTATACTGTTAAGAAATAAAATTTCTATGAGACATCATTATTACAATACGACAGAACGATAACTTTATAATCTTCCGGTTGATAAATCCGCATAAGAAAAACTAGTAATTTCCCAGGCTATTCATAAACTTCCACCAAAGCCTCATCAGCATCCAGTTAGATCCCTAAACACTTACTGCATCACTGCCTTTCCTCTTCAGGATTTATGAGAAGGAAAACGTATGGTCGTTTTCCGCTTACTCGGGGAGTAAGCTTACAAACTAATTCGTTGTTGCTGGGGGCAGGGGGGCGCGGGTACGAAAGCCTTAAAAAGGTCTGAAAAGGGTATTTCGCGTTGAGTTAAAGATGCAGGAATTTTAGGATAGGATGTTTATTTATTAGAATGAAAATGTAAAAAAATAAATAAATAAATGTGCATGTTAAACAGTACAGGAAAATCATTCCTGATTAAGTATGTCGTAGTACTTTTTAAATTTTCGTTGGTGAAATAACGGGTTATCTGTCCGTAGATTTTAGCACGTTTTAATTTATTTGGTGTCCTGAATTTAGAGTCTATATTTCCGTTCGATTATTTTGCTTTTCCTCTTATAACTGAGAATACATAAACGTGTTTCATTTGTGTCCTTTTTATTTGATCCTTGTTGTGAGTATAAATAGCACTAATTATGACTATTAATTACGAAGACCTCTCCACGGTAAGTTAGGAATATATAATGTTTATAACTTATACGTGAGGGGAAAATCTTGCACGCGTCCCAAGTAAGCTGGATATCAGATCACGCCTTGTTGAGATACAAAAGTACCAGATATAAAAAGGGAGTTTGTTCTCCAAGGGAAGGTTAAGGTTAAGGAAGCGACAATAAAATCAAAATTACAACTTTTTCATTACATTTCGTGTATGATTACTTGTGGTAGAAATGGAACAAAGAAAATCTCCTCCAAGAAAAAAGGGAAAATCTAATCCAGGTAAAAATAAATGGGAGAAATCTCACCTAATTAAACAAAATCTCATCCAAGTTTAAAAAGATGGATGGGCGGGGGAGTTCATCCCAGGTGAAAATAATTTTTAAAAATCCGCTGAAAGAAATTTTTTTTTTTTAAATCTAATCCAAGCAAAAAAAAAAAAAAAAAAGGATGATCTCATCTAGTGACAAAAAAAATAATAAAAGGAATATCCTAAGTAAGAAAATAGAAAACAGTTAAAACTTCACCTCCCATAACCATGGAGCGTTCACCATATTTTAAAAAATAAATGAATAAAGTTGGGGTTCTTTGTTCACCCTTCTCGTAGAAAAAATACCTAAATCCTTTATTCGCAATAAATAACGAAGGCCGGGATTTCCAAGGCTGTATGCCTGCGGGGACAGAGATTTTCCTTGTTAAGATTAAATAAAAGAGAGAGAGAGAGAGAGAGAGAGAGAGAGAGAGAGAGAGAGAGAGAGAGAGAGAGAGAGATATTAATTCTGAATTAGCATAACCAACTGCAACGTCACTTTCTATCATTTTTTTGTGAAGAGGAACGCTCCATTGGTTATTAGATGAACCTCTACTAATGCCAGCACGGGCTCTTGCTCCAAGAGCAGCCGGTATGAGGTTTCCTTATACATCCCGGCAGCAAATTCCCGATATGTAGACTAGTATTACACCAGCCCAGTTTTTTTTTTTTTTTCTTTTTTTTTTTTTTTTTTTTTTTGCCATGCCCCTAAGTTAGGTTAGGTTAGGTTAGGTTGGGTTTGATTAGTTCAGAGAAGTACCATAGTAGTAATTTGGGTGTGGGAAATTATATCTTAAATAGTTTCAATACTTTTAGCTATTATATATTAAATAGTTTTAATACTTTTAGCTATTATTGTTTTAGTTTTAATACTTTCAACTATTATTATTTTTAACAGTTTTAATACCTTTAGCTAATATATTTTAAATAGGTTTAACACTTTTAGCTATTATTATTTTAGTTCTAATGCTTTCAAATATTACTATTTTATAAGTTTTAGTACTTTTAGCTATTATCATTTTAGTTTTAATAATTTTAGCTATTATCATTTTTAATAGTTTTAATACTTTTAGCTATTATAACTTTAAATAGTTTTAGCTATTATTATTTAAATCGTTTTAATACTTTTAGCTATTATTGTTTTAGTTTTAATACTTTCAACTATTATTATTTTTAACAGTTTTAATACTTTTAGCTAATATATTTTAAATAGGTTTAACACTTTTAGCTATTATTATTTTAGTTCTAATGCTTTCAAATATTACTATTTTATAAGTTTTGGTACTTTTAGCTATTATCATTTTAGTTTTAATAATTTTAGCTATTATCATTTTTAATAGTTTTAATACTTTTAGCTATTATAATTTTAAATAGTTTTAGCTATTATTATTTAAATCGTTTTAATACTTTTTGCTATTATTATTTTGAATAGTTTTAATGTTTAGCTATTATTATTCTAAATAGTTTTAATACTTTTAGCTATTATTATTCTAAATAGTTTTATGTTTTATCTATCATTATTCTAAATAGTTTTAATACTTTTAGCTACTATTATTCTAAAGAGTTTTACTACGTTTAGCTATTATTATTCTACATAGTTCTAATACGTTTAGCTATTATTATTCTAAACAGTTTTAATACTTTACTTTTAGCTATTATTATTCTAAACAGTTTTAATACTTTTAGCTATTATTATTCTAAATATTCTAATACTTTTAGCTATTATAATTTTAAAGAGTTCTAACACTTTTGGCTATCATCATCTTGAAGCCAATAAAAAAGATTTAATGTGTTAGGTGTCGTCTTAATTTTACAAAATTCGCAATTATGAAAAAAAAAACAACGACATCGTTTCTGTAATTCGCGAATATTAAAGCGCACTAAATTAAATATACCGGGAAGGGAAAACTCGACCACAATTACCATGAATTTAAGCATAACACCAAAAGACGCAACGTGCAATTAGCAGGAATTTATCGGCTTTGCATCTGCATGCAATCGGGCCAAAACTGAATTCTCCCGGACATTACACAGAACATAACACAGAATTTAGGCCAAAGACCATGCACCTGGACCTATGAGGTCATTCAGCGCTGAAGTGGAAATTGACATAAAAACTTTTGAAAGGCTTAACAGGAGGAAAACCTCATAGCAGTTGCACGATGAATCAACTGTTGGGCGAGGGTGGTACTATGAGTATTTCAAACTTTTTTTTTTTATATTATTATTATTATTATTATTTGGTGGAAGAAGACCTTCATTTTTATATTATTATTATTATTATTTTCTTTTTTTTTCGCTCTATCACAGTCCTCCAATTCGACGGGGTGGTATTTATAGTGTGGGGTTCCGGGTTGCATCCTGCCTCCTTAGGAGTCCATCACTTTTCTTACTATGTGCGCCGTTTCTAGGATCACACTCTTCTGCATGAGTCCTGGAGTTACTTCAGCCTCTAGTTTTTCTAGATTCCTTTTCAGGGATCTTATTATTATTATTATTATTATTATTATTATTATTATTATTATTATTAATTTATTATTATTATTATATTATTTGCTGGAAAAAGACCTTCATTATTATAGGTCTGATTGAAAATAATGGCTATATCAGCCGCGTTTATTTTGTATAGAAGTTTCTCTATTCTTCTTATGACTGCCTTTTCTTCTGTGCTCAAGTTGGCTTTTAATAGCCATTATTTTTTAATGAAACCTGTATCATTATAATCATTATTATCGGAGGTTGGACGAATTTAAATCTGTGTGAAAATATAAAATGCACTTTAGCTATTAGAATATATGTAATTACGGTTCGTATTCAGAATCACAAGTCTTTGACATCAAGCTGTTTGTAACGGCCTTTAATTCATTCGTAAACCAAGCTAGAACACCGCGTTTATAAGCTTCAGTTATGATTTATATTCAGATTAAAGTGGTTGCTTAGTGAACAAGTTTGATTCCCGTAAGTGGTGAGTGCCACCAGTGCACAAAACGCGGTGCACTGTAGGCATTACTGTAAGCGTCCCTTTGGCCCCTAGCTTCAACCCCTCAACATGGAGAAAGAAATCTACAGTCATGTATACGTACATATTTAAAAGATAAAACTGAACAGAGAGCTTTCGGGAATTCCCCTTTTAATCCGACGCGCTTCTGTAACACCACAACGAAGTAAACATAAAAATGACTTAAAGCAAAGCTCTACGAACTGTTTTATCTTTAAATATATGCACGTATGCATAACTGTGGATTTGTTTCTCAAATAATAATAATAATAATAATAATAATAATAATAATAATAATAATAATAATAATAATAATAATAAAATAATAATAATGAAGTCCGCCCACACTATAAATACCACCCAGTCGAATTGGAGGACTGCGATAGACAAAAAAATCAAATAAAATAAAAATAAGTAATTAAATAAATAAATAAATAAAATAATAATGAAGTTTCTTTCACCTATTCCATTTAACTTCCATGTCCTACAAAGTGTAAAACTACATGTTGAAGATAAATCCAAGAGCACCAATTTGTCTACAACTGTCAAAATTGTAAATGGTAGAATAGTTTGCTGTCACTGATCAGAACGCATGAGTGATTGGCAACACGTGAGCACTTATTGAATACACTGAGCTTAGCAGGTTTTTATTTCATTTATATAAAACTGGGCACGGCAAAGGCAATTCTTACTTTACTAAAATAAAAAAAATTGCCAGAATTTTATGTAACAAAAATAAAAGCTTAGCGATACTTTTACTCAAAAAAGAGCTTGCCTAAATTTGATGTTGCAGAAAGCACAACTTGGCAACAATACTTTTAAACAAAAGAGCTTGCCAAAATCTAATGTTACAGAAAGCATGACTTGGCAACAATACTACACAAAAAGAGCTTGCAAATATTTTACCCTATAGAAAGCATAACTTGGTATTGATGCTTTTACAAGATTAAAAAAAAAAAAAAAAACTCGCAAGGTTTAATATTACAAAAACAATACTTGGCAACTCCATTTTCAGAGCCTGGCCACAATCCCTTTATAAAAAAACAGGGATTAGCAACAATTTCCATCCAATCCAAAGCCTTCCAACACCTGCTTTTCTTAATTAACCTAGAGTCCTAGACGCCTCCAAATCAAAGTTCATCTAGTGATCGTATTAGCCGAGCGACACAACACGTTATCAACGTGCTAATAGCACTGCAGGCTCATCTCCATCATATGTACGCAATTCCTTCCTTTGGATGATGGAGTTACTTTATCTGAACGTTGATTACTCATTCAGAAATGAATTCTAATCGTTTAAAATCTATTCATGAAATTTTTCTCATAAATGTGCATCCTACCGAGACGGTTCAACACTGAAGCCACACTGGGAAAATACTGCCGCTATAAGAGATTCACATCAACCCTTACGACGCTCCTGATTGGCTGTTGATAAGCCAATCGCAGGGCTGGAAGCCTTAAGACGCTCCTGATTGGCTGTTGATAAGCCAATCGCAGAGCTGGAAACCCTCAGTCGGTCGAGAGAGTTCTCATAGGCAGGATCTATGTCCCCACTCTTCTGAGGGATACGTCTTTCAAAAGTATCCCTCGGGAGAGATGGAACATACATCCTGCCTATATGAAATCTCGAGAGAGACTGAGTTTTTCCAGCCTTGCAATTGGCTTATCAACAGCCAATCAGGAGCGTCGTAAGGGACGGGCCTAGGCATCATATGCACGGTTGATATGAATCTACTATAGGGACAACATTCCAAAATATGAACCAACGGTTTTATAACTCGAAACGCAGAAGTAAATGCTTCTAATAAGAGACAATATTACCTTGGGTTATTACGATATATATATCACCTTTCCATTAAAAATATAACATAAAACATAACCTAAAGATTTTTTAAATCTCGACTTCGTTTCCAGTCAGAGTCATCGGTACATGAACCTGTACTTCTGAAAAGGCGTGATCCGACCTCCAGCTTACTCGAGGCGCGTGCTAAAATCTACTTCAAATAGTGCCATGTTTCACCAACGAATATTGAAATAAATACGCTATATTTTATTAGAAATAATCTTTCTGTACTGTTTAACATACACTTTATTTTATTTTTCCTGTATCTTTAACTCAAAGGCTTTTCCTGCCCCCACCCGCCAGCAAGAACAACAACAACAGCAAGAGCAACAACACCAAAGCAACAACAAAGTTGTAGGCTTACTCCCCGAGTAAGCATAAACACTTGAGTGTGCCAAGAAAAACTTTTTGTTGCAACAGGTAAAAAAAAAGTCACCTCAAGCAGATGCAAAGTGTGAAACACAACATCATCATCATTTATCTATTAAAATCAATTTCCAATCTGGCTTGGTCAGGTTTATGACCTCAGTTTGCAAGGGAGAGGTATTGCATCACAATGCGGAGTCATGTGGCGATGATCATATATTTTTCAATATCACCAATGAAAATATATACCATTTTCTATACCTAGGTACAATTATGAAAGAGGACCTGCGGATAATGAACTATTTTAAGAGTTTAACGCATCTTCATTCGAATATTTAGTTTGTATGGTGTTTTTACGTTGCATGGAACCAGTGGTTATTCAGCAACGGGACCAACGGCTTTGCGTGACTTCCGAACCACGGCGAGAGTGTGAACTTCTCACACCTCAACGGAATGCCCGAGAATCGAACTCGCGGCCACCGAGGTGGCATGCTAAGACCATACCGATCACGCCACTCAGGAGCCTCTTCGGAGTTTTATTGTAAGTCTTGAAGTTCGCTTCAATAGCATGGGTTCGACCACAGCTGTATAATTTGTCTTTTAAAATGAATCATAGTATAATCTTTTTCCTTTGTTTCATTGTTCGATGAACAGTGAAATATCACCGAATGAAAAATTGGAGAAGAAACTTTCTAAACTCACTTCTGATTACAAAGTTCCAGCTCTCGATACAGAGCACAACATCCCATGACATAAAGTTTGCAAAAAGTGAAATATCAAAGGAAAAAGAGCCTCTGTGTTAAGTAAACCTTAGTTTAACCAGACCACTGAGCTAGTTAAAAGCTCTCCTAGGGATGCCAATTGGTTACCTAGCAATTGGACCTACAGCTTACTGTGGGATCCGAACCACCTTATATCAAGAAATAAATTTCTAATCACCGGTAACAAATTCCTCTGATTCCACGTTGGCAGCGCAAGGAATCGAACTCGCGACTACCGAATCGGTAGGCGAGCACGCAAATCACTCCTCCTACGAGGAACTAGCCCCAGTGATACGTATATTACAGTTGATGACCGATCAGATACAAAGTCGGCATTAATCTTTCAATAAGGATATGCAAGGCCTAATTGAACTGAATATAGAATTTAGGCTAAAGGTCAAGAACTGGGACCTATGAGGTCATTCAGCGTTAAGAAAGAAATTTACAGTAAAAAGGTTTGAAAAGTGTAACAGAAGGAAAACCTCAAAGCAGTTGCACTATGAAACAATTGTTAGGAGAGGGTGGCAAGTAAGTAAGATGGAAGAAAGAGAATATGAAAGGAGGTACAGTAAAAGGAATGAAGGGGTTGCAGCTAGGGACCGTGCCAAATTAACGAGCTTTCTGTAAAGCGTATGATGCTGTATGAAACTCTCAGCCGCGGTCCATGAAATTTTCAGCCACAGCCCGGTGCCAGACGCAAGATCATGGCTAACTTTAACCTTACACAAAATCAAAGCTACCGAGGCTAGAGGCCTGCAATTTGGTATGCTTGATGACTGGAGGGTGCATGATCAGCATACCAAATTACAGCCCTCCGTAGTTTTTATCATTTTTGTTTACACAAAACTAAAACTGATGCACATATTGTTCAAATTACCGCCTTGTCTACGCATGGATCACAGTTTTCTTACAAGTTCTTCAAACCATATATCTTCAAGT
Organism: Macrobrachium nipponense; assembly: GCF_015104395.2. Classification (NCBI taxonomy): domain Eukaryota; kingdom Metazoa; phylum Arthropoda; class Malacostraca; order Decapoda; family Palaemonidae; genus Macrobrachium; species Macrobrachium nipponense. The sequence continues at coordinate 75,597,982 of NC_087215.1, read as the reverse complement.
ACAAAACGCAAAAATCAAAATATTTCATTTCTCGTGTACTAATTCTTTCTTGCTCACATAAACATTTAACATTCAAAATCCATAAAAAATGTGTGTGTGTGTGTGTGTGTGTGTGCAGTCACACACACACGCATTTTATATCCTGACGAGGATCAAAAATAATATTCACGTATTGCTTTACAAACTGGTAAGATCTTATCATTTGACTCTACAGGCAAAGTTTTGACAAATGTAGACTCTTTAGGAAGGAAAACAAACCAAAGACCACCCAAATCTGATAATGACCTTGAGAGGAAAAAACTCACCAGAGAGAGAGAGAGAGAGAGAGAGAGAGAGAGAGAGAGAGAGAGAGAGAGAGAGAGAGATAATGACCCGTTTCCATCCAACTTCGGGAGCAGAATCAAGCACCATTTTCTAGAAGAAGAAAAGTCATCAGCACACGAGGCCAATCTCCCTGTAATCTGCCTCATAATAAGGCGACCGGTAATCTTTCTATATCACTGTCCATTACAAAAAATTATCAACATTAGAACGGTGAATTGCGCGGTTATAATTACCACACCCGCGAAAAAATTAAAAAAGAATCTTACGGCGAGAGTCAATGAGGAGATAAATCTACAAATAAATCTACAGTTAACAGGATCCGATGACCAGGGATGCTCTGTATAACACCATCTATCAGTCATATACTGGTAGTACCTGACTGTTCTAGACAATAAAATTTAGGCTCAAGGCCAAGCGCTGGGACCTATGAGGTCATCCAGCGCTGATAATAATCGTCGTAGCAACTGTTAGGAGAGGCTGGAAAGTAAGATGGAATAAAAGGGAAAATGAACGGAGGTGAAGTAAAAAAAAAAAAAAAAAAAATGAAAGGGGTTGCAGCTAGGGATTGAAGAGACGCTGAAAAGCACTTTAAGTAACGCCTACAGTGCTCCGCGTGAGATGCACGGACGGTACTAAGCCCCTTATGATTGTAATCTTTGCACAAATTCATAGGCATAATATAACGTTTAGCCAAAGGCCAGGCACTGGGACATAAGAGGTCATTCAGCGCTGGAAAGGAATATTAAAAAGGTTTGAAAGATGTAACAGGAGGAAAAACTGGCAGGTGCGCTATGAAATAATTGTTAGGAGAGGGTTGGTAGCAAGACGGAGGAAAGATAATACGAATGGATGTCCAGTAAAAGAAATGAAAGGGGTTGCAGCTAGGAGCCGAAGGGACGCGTGCAGTGCGCCCTGTAAGGTGAACTGAAGGCACTGCGCCCCTTCGGGAAACAAAGTCATATAAAATGAATCTTAAGGTTTAATACCTTGGAAAAAAAAATCGTAACGTTGCAAAGAGAGCTCCATTGGTTTCAGCAACAAAGAAAGTCTATTTGTTACAAGGTATTGAGTTAAAAGTTTGTCTGAAAAGTTCATAGAGACAATAAAAACAAAACCCTTACCACAATGGCATGAAAAAGATTAGTTAACAATCACATTACGTAACAATAGGCATTCACATTCCCATTTCATATATCCCACAGAACGAAAAACAAGGTCGATTAAAACTAAAAGTAAAGATGTTTTGCTCAGAAATAAAGAGACATATTTTTAGCTAAAAATATGTCAAGAAGTCAAAACAACATTCAAAATTTAAAACAGCATAATCAGCGATCTACTTCACCTCTTCCTCTCTCTCTTCCTACGAGGGGGAAAATTGACGCCTATCACGTAATAGTCAATTGATAACACTTCAGATAACCTATACGCTTTACACTGTGCTCTGATAAGAAAACGGTGGGAGGCTGATAGTCTAGTATAGAGAACGAGGCATTACTGAAACTTGCTTGGGGCCTTAGCAGTTTGAAATTGTGGGACAGTGGGTCACAATAAGGAGAGAGAGAGAGAGAGAGAGAGAGAGAGAGAGAGAGAGAGAGAGAGAGAGAGAGAGAGAGATTATCATCCGAACAGTAAGAATTTGGACACAGCACCAGGAAATTGTAAAAGCACAATTTTTATCATAGACAAGGCTTCGAAGAAGCTTGTTTTAAATTTACTATTAGGGCCTACCTTAAAAATAATAAAAATCTATAAAAAAAAAAAAAAAAAAAAATTTAATCTGACCCTTGCAACATGCCATAGGGGTCTCCTACGAGAGAACAGGTCACACAATAGACATGAGCCACAGGTGTCAAAACTCCCCTCAGTGAGGATTGCGAGCCACCAGCGTTTAAAACCCATATATTTATCATTTCGGTGTAACAACGATAATCTACTGGTAATAAACTACTCATTTTGAGGCTTGTCGTCGTCTAGCCCGGGGCAGACTCTCTCTCTCTCTCTCTCTCTCTCTCTCTCTCTCTCTCTCTCTCTCTCTTGCCACTGGCCCCTGTTCAAGGATGCAAAATGAAGGCACTTATCTATTCAAAGATTGTGGACGGTACGTAATGTCCCACGGATGGGGACTTGCCGTCCCGACCCTCTAATGAAAGACAGATAGGGACACTTGCAAAGAACATTCTTCTTAGTTTTCTATCGTTTTCTTCGAAACCTATGAAAAAAAAATGCCTACTTATGGAACGGTATATATACCCTTGAAGAAGACAAGGAAAACGGAATGGAACAAGGCGTGAGCCGACCTCCAGCTTACTCGGGGTGAATGCTAAAATCTAAGGTCAAATAGCGCGTTGTTTCACAGACGAAAACTAAAGTAAATACGCTATATTTTATTAGATATCATTTCCATGTAGTGTTCAACATGCACATTATCTATTTTTTACATTTTCATTCATATAAATAAATCTCAAATATCCTATCCTAAAATTCCTGTAACTTTAACTCAACGCAAAACACCTTTTCCAGACCTTTTTAGGCTTTTCCACAGACCTTTCCTAACCCCCCAAACAAGAACAACAACAAGAACAACAAAGCAGGTTGTAGGCTTACTCCCCAAATAAGCGAAAACGTCAACTCTGCACAACTGGACTTGGGAAGCGTCCAAATGTCCCACTACTAAACAGAACAAAACAGAATGTATAGGATTTAGGCCAAAGGCCAATCGCTGGAACTTATGAGACCATTCGGCGCTGAAAAGGTTATTGATAGTAAGAAGGTTTGAAATGTATAACGGGGGGATACCTCGCAGTTGCACTAGGTAACAATTTGCAGAGGATGGAAAGTCACATGGAAGAAAAAGAATATGGACCGAGGTACAATAAAAGAAACGAGAGAGGTTGCAGCTAAGGGCCGAAGGGACAATGCAAAGACCCTTAAGTAATGCTTACAGTGCACCACCCCACCACCACCCTACGGGGACACCACTGAATGGATGCTTGTTAGACTGCAGCCATACATAAAATAATTTTAAATGAAAATACACTTATATAAATCTTACGATTAATCGTTACGTACAACTATTCAATATGAATAAACGGAAAAAAATCAGTAAAAAAAATTTTAAGGGGTTTAATATGCATCAAAGGTATAAGTGGGAACACCGAAGCATGTAGTTTACTTCCTTGACGACGAACATAAACATCACAATCAGCTCCTCACTATAGTAGATTCACATCAACCGTGCATCTGGTGTCTAGGCCAGTCCCTTACGACGCTCGTGATTGGCTGTTGATGAGCCAATCGCGGGGCTGGAAACTCTCTAGTCTCTCGAGAGAGACTTGACATAGAGGCATGGATATGTTCCTCCTCCTGAGATACGTATTTCAAAAGCATCCCACCTCATGGAGAGGTGAAACATAGATTCCACCCATGTGAACTCTCAAGAGAGACTGAGGGTTTCCAGACCTGTGATTGGCCTATCAACAGCCAATCAGGAGCGTCGTAATGGACTGGCCTAGGCATCAAAAGCAAGGTTCGCAGGAGCTAAGCAGGTGGACCTATGAAACCAATTAACAATTCCCCCCCCAACCCCCCCCCCCCCCCCCCCCCCCCACCCCCCCCCCCCCCCACAAACAAACCCACCCGTCCGCCCTTGCACCACCGTTGCACCAGACGAAGCTCATCCAGATAGCATTCTGTGTTACAACGTAATGGACAATCTCGGATTGAAATTTCAAAACTGTCAACTTGAACCCGCTAAGCATCCAAATTTTGTCTTTTACGATCAAATTCGTCTACATTCGATCCAGATGAAACAATCGCCACCCGTAATGAGTATACACAATCTTCTGTCCAATCAGAAGGGGTTCAGATGAATTTTCCTTGCAATTTCCCACACAATCAACGAAGCCCCCAGAGATTTTTTGCGAAAGGGCCACCACAAAATACAATCATAAACGTTCTCGAGTTAAGCTGAAGAGAAACCCATAAAATTTGATCAATGACAACCATCTCCCTACAGAATAATTTTACGGTAAAGACAACACGATTTTAAGGAATCCGTCACAAGGAAATTATTGGTTAAAATAAAAGTAAAAATCTCCACCATTCTATATTAGAATAATTATAGATATCCTGTACATCAATCATCGTCAGTCGTGTCTGACAATCCTTGAAGACAATAGAGGTTCAACAATGAGGCAGTATAGGCTGTTATGGCGCACAATATACAGACAAAAAATATACCTAGCCGTTGAGTATAGGCTGTTATGGCGCACAATATACAGACAAAAAATATACCTTAACGTTGATAAGCGTTTTGGGCATCTCATAGTACCCAGGGCCTCCGAAACAGGCGTACATGCAAGGTTGAGGAAAAGTACAGGGCAATTATCCTGATCAGTGGGAAAGGTGATACATACCTGGGTGGATACTAAGGCAATTTTTTATCCGCATGGTAGATTAACAGAATTACCTGGGGTGGATACATTAAGCAATTTTATTGACAGCAAATGTACGAGAGAGAGAGAGAGAGAGAGAGAGAGAGAGAGAGAGAGAGAGAGAGAGAGAGAGAGGAGGAGGAGGAGGAGGAGGAGAGGCGGAGGAGGAGGAGGAGGAGGAGGAAAGCAAAAATACGAAGTTGAAAGGCGAAAGCAAAGTTGCTTATAACGATGAAATCTTTAAAACAAAATAGTAGAAGAAATAATGAAGAAATGTCCACATCACCACATATATAAATTTAAATAATATATATCTACAAAACTGCTACAAACGCCGATGCAAACTTGAAATCATACCATTGACACATCGCCGTTAGAAGCGCCGAAACTAATCATATCGTTCAACCTTCCACGACGAAAAAAAAAAATCACATTCAACTAAATAATCATCATACTTTCCTCACACCTTTTGCCTTAAAAAAAATCTACAAATGGACATTGTTAATCTACAAAAGAAACAAGAAACGAGACACAAAGTCGCCGCCAGCCAAATTCAATCTAAGAAATGTACGCTATAGTATATATAATAACCGCGTGTGCCTTCTAGGCCCTGTCGCTAATTTCACTTGATGCAGGAGATCTAGAAGCAAGCAAGGCTCAGCTGCGGAACTCGACTCATAAATCACGGATTAAAATACGATTAGATTACAGAAGAAAAATTAAAAAAAAAAGTTTATTATAACTTTGAAAGACTGGGGTAACTTATTAGGTAATAAAATTGTGAGAATTACTGGTATGAGAATCAAGGAAATGTGAGGAGAACACACAACCTACTAAATTGTTTAAGTAGTAATATTTAAACAATTACATAATATATATAAATATAAGTGTGTATGTAGATCTACTGGTAAATTTGTCCAGATAAATAGTATGTAACAGCACAAGCCCTCTTCATCTCAAATTCTTCGCTCTTTTTTTGGATCGCTTGTCTGCAAAGCCTCGAGAACAAACTCAAAGAAATGTGAGGAAATCATGATGTTCGGTACGCGAAACCAACGGTGATACCATAACGACGAGGAGGCGAGGCGAGCCAATAATATACGAAGGCGCTTGGTTCAAGTCGTCTCTTTTCAACCTTTCTTAGTTGGATGCAGATATATATGCAAGTTACATACATACATACACATACATACATACATACAATCAGGCACACATACACACAACGCATAATATCACAATTGACGAAACAACCAACTTAAGTTGTCAACACAACCCTTTATTCTCAGCAGAGGAGAAATTGACGCCAAAAAAGAAACATATAACAAGCCGAAGAGAAGCTATTTCGATTGCAATAAACTTCTGGAATAAACGCCGACTTGTGAGTTCCGACTCGCAACCCCAAG